>NC_136269.1:65086039-65261676 GCF_964187855.1 Myxine glutinosa | reverse complement strand
GTACGATAGCAAACATCTTTGGTCTTCTCCAAGGCTTTGTTCGCTACAAGTTGGAACGTCAAATTGAGAAAAGGAAAAAAAAACATTATGATTCTGCCTCCTGGAAAGTTACATTAAGCACTCAATGGTAAAGGGAGTATTCCTGTCTTAATAGAATCTCATCGGTCTTAACAAAAGTAGATACTGTACAAAGACAACAAAGAAAAATATTTAATCAATGTCAATAAAAAACTACAGATTAAATCTTCCAAGTTATTCTCAGTTACAATTAAGAAACAAGCATCCTTTGCACTTAGCTAATACAATGAATCAAACTCTAACATCATGGCAGGATGACACCAGAACAATAACCAGAGAATATAAGGTATGACATGCTCCCCTCAGCACACACTCCAGAAGACAGAAAACCACTCTCCTCACTACCATTTCTCCTCAGATCTCTCTCAGTTCTACTCAAAACTAGCACAAACCTGCCCCGCGTGTCAAAAACCTCCCCCTTCTCCTAGGAAGTAGCACAATCCTCTTGCGCCTTTTGTCAGCTCCTCCCTTGTCTCCCTTGATAACCCACTACACCTCGAGGTTTTTTGGGCTCAACCCCCTTCAACAGACGTCATAGCTCCACTACCCTCTCTTTCTTAGCATGGCAGAGCCACACCACGATGTGCATTGCTCCTCTCTGCTCTTCTCTTGCCACCCGGTGGATGTTTACAGGGAGGTTTTACACATGTTTCCTTCACTCAATCTCTCACTATCCATTACCATGCACCACCTGCCGTATGGTACACATTCAAACAGGACAATCCACAAGCTGACGTATCCCTGCTTATTAATACCTAAAGATTGGCTACCTACTAATACACGGAACCATGCTACTTTATACAATTCTATCTGTTCGAAGGCAATCTCTACCCCTCTGCCCTCATAAACATAACAGTATGTATGTATATATATATATATATATATATATATATATATATATATATATATATATATATATATATATATATTGTTGCGGTTTTGAGTTTGTACAAAAAGGTTAAATTTCCCCCTCATAGTTTAGTCACACAACAACATGTAGCCTCGTGATAGTGCAGTTATTTCTTAGTATGTGTGAGCAGAGGCCTTTTCCTGTGTTAGTCTTGCGTTGAGTTGAATAATGAGAGTAGGTCCTTCATTGCCTAATGCCGCCTCCATTGCCTTATCCTCCTTATGCTGCCTTTGGCTTTTTGGCGTGAATTAACACGAGGCAGGCTTGGCAAATCGAGACAAGACCGAATGAGGGCGGCGGAGAAGCCGACGGTAAGCGCGAGCTGCCAATCAGGGCTCAAAGTGAGTGGCTGCGGCAATGCGTCACAGGGCATGGTTGGAACATTCGAGAAGGCTAAGGGCGTGGCAATAAAACCCGTTGCGCGAAGCCCCCACGAGCAGTTCGGGTCAGTTATGAGCCCGAGGTTTTGATGAGAGTTGAGCAGTTCTGCGAGAGGGGAGCTGCACTAAATTATGTGAGCAGTTATGAGCGCGGGGTTTTGTTGAGAGTTGAGAGTTATGAGCAGTTCAGGGAGAGGTGAGCTTGTGCGTTGAGTTATTGGAGAGGCGCTTGTTGAGAGAGTTACGAGTTCTGCGAAGGGAGGCGCTTGAAAGTTCTGCGAGAGGGGAGCCTGCACCAAGTTCTGTGAGAGTTGAGTGTTGTACAAGAGAGAAGACGTGCATGAACTAAGTTATAAGCGCTCTTACCAAATTGGATGCTCGGTGAGCCTGAGGCCGAGCCTCTATTGGGTTACGCGAGTGATAGCGCACCGGTAACTCAACGCGCTGTGGAAAACCGCCAAGCCGGCAAGAGATGCGTACATTCCCTCCCACCTTCCTGCTGGCCCTTTGTTCAAGAGATGCGCTACAAGGGTCCCTTCCACCACCTGCTTGCCTTCATCGCGGGACGTGCTGTGACCGTGGAGAGCCACGCCAGGCGAAGCCGTTCATGGACAACCAAGGCAGCGCGAGAACACCATCCTACCTGCATTTTCCCATTGTGAGTGTGATCGGGCCCGTGTCTGGGGTTAATATAAGACTGCTTAAAGCTGCTCTGTGTCTCTCTGCTTTCTACCGACTTGTACATACTTGTGTAAATAGTAATTAAATAGTGTTCTTCCTTTATTCGACCGTCTCGTGTTTTCCATCATTGACTAAGCGTGGTACGAATAGAACCGCTCTAATCGGGTTCCAATACTAATGGTAACTGCACGGACCACGTGGTATGCAATCCGCTCGGTGTACCCAAATTACACGTGGCTCGTGCGAGGCTTGATTCCCGCTTCCGCGGCGGCGCAGGCATTTAGGTACGTGCGAGACCGGTCCCGAAACCCGACCTTGCATTGCCCGGGAGGGGCATTTCAAGTCTCGGTTACGCTGGCCCAGAAAGAACAAGGGGCTTAATCTCCCCCTTGGTAAGGGTAGAAAGGGCGGAGGAAAACTGTAACAATATATTGTTGCAGTTTTTAGAACCCTCACTTTGTAAATACTTGTAAATAATATTCCATCATTTAAAAGGTTAAAGGTCGCACCCATAGTTAGTCCATATGCAACACGTAGGTCACCATAGGAATTTCATTTATTTCCTTATTATGTGTCAGATAAGGCCGTGTTCCCAATAGTTGAATCTGCGTTGCATTAATCAAATAAGATAGGCCCCATTCGCTTCCTTTCCAACCTCTCTCTCCCAATTCTATTATGCGCCTTCGCTTGCCAGCAGCGTTCGCTGCGTTGAGCTGAAGTTTGTTCAAACAAATGCCATTAACCATGCGGTCAAGCTCGAGGAAAAAGGGGGCGGAACCACAAGAATGAGGCATGGCCCTGTCAACTCGCCATCAAGGGCGGAGCCGGTGAGCCCTCGCCAACCAACCAGAGCTGAGATGAGCTCACTGGTGGGCGTGGTTTCGAAGTGCACGCATTGATCTCAAAGCGCGTTATATAAGCGCAAGCGCGGAGCCCTTTTACGAACTGCGCGGAGGTCATGGCCACTGAGCACATTCTGATGAAGACTGCACAGGGAACCATCGATTGTAACGGACTTCATGCGGGGGACTTCATTCGGCGGCCTCCTTTTGGAAGGACTTGAAGGACTGCGTGCAAGAACAACTGCGTGAGGGCGCCCCTTTGATACGAACTGCCTTGTTGAGACGAACATTAATAAAGAGAGAGAGAGCGTTGGCACCCTACACGGTTATCCTGTGCGTCGCATCCCAATCCCCCCCCCCCCCCCCCCCCCGATATATCTGTAAGGTCCGCTCGTGGTCAACGACACGCGGCATGCTGCCGGCCTGCTTCCATCACCACCACGGCACGAGTCGGGACCAGACGCAGAGCCTGACCATCTGCCTGGACTTTCCTCCCCTACCACTACAATTCCGTGTGAGTGTGTCCGTTTGTCCTGGGGTTATAAGTTAAGACCGTATAGATAAGATTGCCCTGTGTCCTTTTGTTTCTTCTTCCTCCTTGTATATTCCTTTCGTTTCCTCTTCTTTTGGCTTGTAATAAATTCACCTTGTTATTTCTTCGTTTTCCTAATCCGATCGCATCCATACTTTCTTTCAATTGAGTACCTGTGGCACGATTTCGGAACCGCTCAGGATCGGGTGTCGTTTTATTGCTAACGGCTCAGATCGCGGATCGCTAACCGCTCGGCATTTACCATCCCATCCAAGGTTCGAGCGGGAGTTATTTCCCTGTTTTACGGTCGGGTTAGTAAGTAGGTATTTGGGACTTCATTGACCAATCACCCGAGCTAATTCCGACCGGAAGGAGCGTCATAGCTTCCAGGATTGGGGACGGCCAGCTTAAAAGACAAGGGGATTAACCCCCCCCCCCCCCTCCTTGATAAGGGGAGCGCCGACCCACCGAATCCGCAACAATATATAAATTAAATATATATAGATTACTTGGTGATCTATATATATATCTGTGCAGTGTCTGTGTTGTCCTGTGTTGTCACTGAACTACTTTCTCAAACTTTTGTGAAACCGTACCAAACTTCTGGAATGCACATATCTCTCCCGTCGGCATGTCCTAAGGGTATTAGTCTAGTAGGAAGACTAGGTCCCCCCTGCACCCCCCGGAGATATACTTCTAATCAGTGTTTCTAGATTGGAAAAAATGTGTAGAAAATGACTAGCTATGGCCCCAAGCTGAAAAAATGTCCCACATACCATTTTTATGCAAATTACTGCTGCAAATTTTATGCAAAATTATGCAAATTTTATGCAAATTTTTGATGAGGAGTAGAGTTGAGGGGTCTTTGAGGGCTTCATCGAGGTGCTCTCGGTTGCAAGACTGGGTCATTCTGAGAAGCACAGCAGGGTCAGAGATCATGATGTTCTCCTCCTCAGTGAATCTCTCCATCAACAGCCTCTCCATTGCCTCACACACTGTTTTGAGGCAAAAGAGGGACTTTGCGTAGGCCTTTCCACTGAGAACACCTTTGAGAGATCCACTTGTTACTAGTTGTGCCTCAAAGAGAATCTCTGCATATCCAGAACCACGCATCTTGTGTCCAGTGAGCATCCCGATGTAGTTCATGGATGTGTGGAAGGGGTCCAATCGTTACTACATGACTAGCAAATTCATTTGGCCAGCGCCAGATGATGGGAAGGGCTTTCATGCAGACACCCAGATCAAATGTATTCAGGACCCATCTCTGACCCACCTCAGCAGTTGCTGCCTCGGAACGCTTCAGTAGCTCACGAACAACTGCGTTGTCTGTGATCGGTCTGTGCCTGGTGCCTGCATGGCATGGCAATGGCCTGCAGCCTGTGCCTGGGCTAGGGGGTTTCACCTCTGCAACTGGTTCTCCCCCACCCAGCAAATCAACAGTCGACTACTGCACGCCTATCCACCAACCGATCACAGACAACGCAGTTGTTCGTGAGCTACTGAAGCGTTCCGAGGCAGCAACTGCTGAGGTGGGTCAGAGATGGGTCCTGAATACATTTGATCTGGGTGTCTGCATGAAAGCCCTTCCCATCATCTGGCGCTGGCCAAATGAATTTGCTAGTCATGTAGTAACGATTGGACCCTTCCACACATCCATGAACTACATCGGGATGCTCACTGGACACAAGATGCGTGGTTCTGGATATGCAGAGATTCTCTTTGAGGCACAACTAGTAACAAGTGGATCTCTCAAAGGTGTTCTCAGTGGAAAGGCCTACGCAAAGTCCCTCTTTTGCCTCAAAACAGTGTGTGAGGCAATGGAGAGGCTGTTGATGGAGAGATTCACTGAGGAGGAGAACATCATGATCTCTGACCCTGCTGTGCTTCTCAGAATGACCCAGTCTTGCAACCGAGAGCACCTCGATGAAGCCCTCAAAGACCCCTCAACTCTACTCCTCATCAAAAATTTGCATAAAATTTGCATAATTTTGCATAAAATTTGCAGCAGTAATTTGCATAAAAATGGTATGTGGGACATTTTTTCAGCTTGGGGCCATAGCTAGTCATTTTCTACACATTTTTTTCCAATCTAGAAACACTGATTAGAAGTATATCTCCGGGCGGTGCAGGGGGACCTAGTCTTCCTACTAGACTATATTTGTTTTGAAAAATTTTCCTTTTTTTTTTTTTTTTTTTGAATGTTTTTGGGGAAAAAAAAAAAAAATTCAATTTCAATTGTTTATAAAATGTGATATCACGTATATTACAAATACATTTGTGCAAAATAATTGTTTGAATTAAGATTGGTTTAAACCATGACAAAACGGCAACTCGGGTACAGTCCTTTTTTTTTTTTC
This sequence comes from Myxine glutinosa, assembly GCF_964187855.1. Lineage (NCBI taxonomy): Eukaryota > Metazoa > Chordata > Myxini > Myxiniformes > Myxinidae > Myxine > Myxine glutinosa. The sequence goes on along the minus strand of NC_136269.1, from coordinate 65,255,896 downwards.
TTTTTTTTTTTTGTATACAAGATCGAGGCTCGTGAAAACTTTATCTATATATCTACACATCTGGGCAGTGTCTGTGTTGTCACTTAACGACTCCCTCAAACTTTTGTTTCCGTGGTTGTGAAGTGTTTGTAATAACATTGTGGTGGTTTTGAATCACGTGGTGGTGAGGTATTTTAAATTACTTGGTGGTGAGGTGTTTTGAATTACTTGATGGTGAGGTGTTTTTATTACGTGTTTTATGGCTGTGAGGTGTTTTAAATTACTTGGTGGTGAGGTGTTTTGAATTACTTGATGGTGAGGTGTTTTGAATTACTTGGTGGTGAGGTGTTTTAAATTACTTGGTGGTGAGGTGTTTTCAATTTCGTGGTGGTGAAGTGTTTTTAATTTCGTGGCTGAGGTGTTTTTATTACGTGTTTTATGGCTGTGAGGTGTTTTTAATTTTGCGGTGGTGAGGTGTTTTTATTACGTGTTTTATGGCTGTGAGGTGTTTTTTATTTCGTGGCTGTGAGGTGTTTTTATTACGTGTTTTATGGCTGTGAGGTGCTTTGAATTTCGAAGTGGTGAGGTGTTTTGAATTTCGTGGTGGTGAGGTGTTTTTATTATTTGTTTTATGGCTGTGAGGTGTTTTAAATTACTTGGTGGTGAGGTGTTTTGAATTACTTGATGGTGAGGTGTTTTTATTATGTGTTTTATGGCTGTGAGGTGTTTTAAATGACTTGGTGGTGAGGTGTTTTGAATTACTTGATGGTGAGGTGTTTTAAATGACTTGGTGGTGAGGTGTTTTAAATTACTTGGTGGTGAGGTGTTTTCAATTTCGTGGTGGTGAGGTGTTTTTAATTTCGTGGTGGTGAGGTGTTTTTATTACGTGTTTTATGGCTGTGAGGTGTTTTAAATTACTTGGTGATGAGGTGTTTTTAATTACTTTGTGGTGAGGTGTTTTGAATTACTTGGTGGTGAGGTGTTTTAAATTACTTGGTGGTGAGGTGTTTTAAATTACTTGGTGGTGAGGTGTTTTAAATTACTTGGTGGTGAGGTGTTTTAAATTACTTGGTGGTGAGGTGTTTTAAATTACTTGGTGGTGAGGTGTTTTAAATTACTTGGTGATGAGGTGTTTTTAATTACTTTGTGGTGAGGTGTTTTAATTACTTGGTGGTGAGGTGTTTTAAATTACTTGGTGGTGAGGTGTTTTAAATTACTTGGTGGTGAGGTGTTTTAAATTACTTGCTGGTGAGGTGTTTTAAATTACTTGCTGGTGAGGTGTAATCGTCCCAAACTTCCAGTCTGCACCTACCCCTCCCCTATGTGTGTGCTGAGGGGTTCTTTCTTGAAAAAAAAACATTCAACCTAAATCTTCAACCTAAATTGCCGATAAAAATGTAATATCACAAACACAACAAATACATTTGTGCAAAATAATTGTTTGAATTATGATTGGTGTAAATCATGACAACACAGCAACTCAGGTACAGTCATTATCCTCAGCTAAAATAAGCCCGTTCCTCAGCAACGACGTGTGGTGATGCGAGCGCAGCGAGCCGAGCCAAGCTAGTATATATATATATACACACATACACACAGTCGTGGCCAAAAATGTTGGCACCCTTTTACTTTTTTCAAATAATGCACCATTTCTTCCAGAAAATTGTTGAAATAAAAAAATATTTCGGTATCCACATATGTATTTCTTTGGTTTGCAGTGGAACAAAACAAAACAAGCTGAGAAAAATACTAAATCTTAGCTTATTCCACACAGAAATCCTAAAATGGCCGGACAATATCATTGGCACCTTTTAGAAGTTGTTAGAAATAATTAGATTTCAAGCAGGTGATTCTCCTTTACTTTGGAATTGAACTCACCTATGGTGAGTTGCAGTTGTGTGAAATATAAAATCACTCATTCAACCAGTTTGAATGGAGAAAATGAGTCATTCTGTTGTTTTGTGTCACTGTATGTTCCGCAATGAGCATGGAGAAAAGAAAGAAAACCAGAGAATTGTCTGAGGAGGTCAGACACAACAAGTCTCAGTATGTGGCTGCACTACAGGAGTAATCAAGTACTGTTGTAACCAGTGGAGTGTTTGTCGAAGCTTGAAGCAATAATTGATGAAGTGTAAACGAGGCAGTGATGTCGGGATTGTTATGTGATGGCAAATACTGTTAGATACTCTCTAAACCAACATCATCCCTATCTTGTTTGGGACCTGTTTAGACTGTAGTTTGTCATCCCGACATTGCCTTTTTAATTTTGCATAAATTATTTTATTCACTTGTTTCTGTAATTTTTACAATGTGGAATAACACAATGGTATATGGTACTCAGTGCATACCCAGTCTTGGAGCAAAAGTGTGAAGATATCTTAGTCAGCAATGTCAAACACTGTATGTGTTCCTATATTGTCTTACGTAACCCTGACTGTATCTTGCAGCTCTGTCTTACTGTTCGTTTCTCAAAGAGTAATGATTTCATCTTGCCTCAGGCCACACATTGACCTGCACTTATAAATGCCCAAAATAACTGGTGTGGTTTTCCTCTAACCAATGGGGTCAGGACAGAGGGGATGGGAGGAGCCTCTCGAGAGGAATTTATTTATACACGGTAGGACGTGTCTACACTCGTGGTTTTTACTGTTTTATTTGCTTGAAGTGTCAATAAAACTTTTTATATACTCAAACTGCAAGTGTCCTCGATAAAGTACGACGAGTGTACGAAAAGATACTCCAACCTTCGTTCTGTATCTGTGGGTGGGGCTGACATTTTTTTATCCACGTCATCCCTATGTAGAGTCGACAGTGCCAACGCACTCTCTGATAATAGTTTAGTAAAATTAACTTCAATGAAGAACTTTATCAAGACAAGATATAAGTATTTATCTGTAGTATCCCCCCTCCCCTCCTCTCCCTATCCTTCCCCCACCCTTCCCCCATCCTTCCCCCCTCCCCTCCCCTCCTCCTCCCCCTCCCTTTCCCCCCTCCCCTCCTCCTCCCCCTCCCTTTCCCCCTTCCCCTCCCCTTTAAGATATAAATTCTCTGTAAAAGAGCTCCACTTTTGACTGCTCCTCTTCCCACTCTCCCCACCCTTCCCCCATCCTTTCCCCCCCTCCCCCCTTCCCCCTCCCCCCCCTCAAACTCCCCCCCATCCATTCCCCCTCCCCTTCCCCCCTCCCCTTTAAAATATAAATTCTCCGTAAAAGAGCTGCCACTTCTGACTGCTCCCCTTCCCCCCCCTCCCCTCCCTGCCCCCCGTCCCCTCCCCCTCCCCCCTCCCCTCCTCCTCCCCTCCCCCTACCCTCCCCCTCCCTCCCCTCTCCCTCCCCCTGCCCCCCGCCCCCCCGCCTGGCAACGCCGGGTACTTCTGCTAGTATGCATATATTCCGAGGGGATATCTTGCCTCACCTTACTCGACTGCCCATGTGACAAATTGCAAAGCAAACTTGCCCCTTAAGTTGCCTCTGATCATAAACAAGCCAAGACACATGAAGCAACAGAGCGGGCTTGTTCTGCGGTCGTTTCTTGGTCAGGGCACGTGCGGAGCCAAGGTTTTGAAAAGGCGTCTGTCCCTCATTATTTGCCAAATACCTCTCCTCATTTTAGAGTTTGAAAGGTCTGTCTCAAGGTGACAAACGCCCAGCATCTAGCTGACAAACTGAGACGTTTAACAAATCACACTCGTTAAATGTAACACATATATATATATATATATATATATATATATATATATATATATATATATATATATAATTCCTGAACAAGCTTTGATCTAAGTGAAAATCAGATGATTATTGTAATCCCTAAAATGTCAGACGTGGTTAAGATTGTTTTCTTAGCCATTTTACAACACCTAAAAACTTGTGCGAGAGCTTTGAGATCATTCACAAGCAGGAAAAAGACATGGAGATTGCAGTGCGATTTCACAATCGATGCTAAGGGTATTAGAAGACATTGGACAAATGAACACGAGATATATCAATTAAATTAAAACATTAAACCACGAGTTATGTGTTCAAATGGGAATAACAAACAGGCCAACGCAAACACGTGTGGCCTTGAGAGTTGATCATCAAGTATTGCTGCGGTTGTGGTGCTAAGCAAACATACAGTAAAGATGAAGTTTCATTTAACACCCCAAAAATTCGGAATATTGTGAAATGGCTGATATCAGATTCTGTTGGTTAACACATCAAGATGAGAGAGACTCACATATGCAGCGGTGCATGGAGGTATTCGGAGTGTAGCCTTTATCACATATACACATGTAACTTCCCTTCAGGTTCCGGCATTTTCCATTGGGGCAAATTCCAGGCATCTGGCACTCGTTTATGTCTGTGGGAATATGGACTGGGTTTGTCAGTTGCTTTCTTTGTTTTCAGGGTGAAAAGTTAAATCATTGCTTTGTTAAAAAAAACCCATCAAAACAAACAAAAATGAAGAGGAAGAAAAAGGGAGAGAATGGATGGAGGAGGGGGCTTGAGAGAGGAGAAGAAAGGAGTTGGGGTATCAGGAAAGATTGGGGGAGTTTTCAAACTTTTGCATTCCCACAAAAAATTGGGGCAATGTAAAACTGCTTTACCAATTCAATTAATTAACAGATAACATGATTTTGACAAAGAATTGCACAAAATATTGTACTTTTCACCTTCGATTATAAGACTTGATGGTCATACAAACTAACGAAAGACTCAACTTTTACAAATGTATGAACAATAAACAACAACAAACAACACACCTTTAATCGTCGACTTAAATTTGAAATGACTGTCAAGCAGAAAACAAAATGACAAGACTTTCTCCAAACCATGTGTTGATTTACATCAGGAGGTAAATCTGATATCCCAGGTACTAACTACAGGCCATGAGAGGTAGAACTCACCACGACAGGGCATGAAGCTGTCCTGTTTGAAACCAGCAAGACATTTAATCGGATGTGCCATGCCAGGTTGCACTTGGTCTGTTATGGTGGGGAAAGGAAAGTGGGGTTAACAACTTAATAAAATAGGACCTCACCAAGAAAGGAAATTTTTCCAGTTCAGATTTTATTTCTGGTAATGTGCTGCAAGTTTTTAACGAGAAGGCAGGTTAAAATGCAAAGCCCATCCACGTCCGTTTGTATTCAGATGTCTTCTTCTTCTTCCGTATGCTCAAAACAACGAAAACAGTTAAAAATGTCAAAATAACGTAAACAGTTTAAACTAGAGCAATGCGACTGTGTCGCCAATATGCCTCCGCATAGTCCCACAATGGGCAGATGCCCTCGTTCACTGTCCTAGAAATAAACAAGTTTGATTTAAATCCCTTCAGCTATTTTCAAGCATCACATTTTCACCAGCCATGACAGGTTTCACATCGATCAGTGAAGCGGTTTCAGAGAAGGGATTTTTTTTAAATATTGGCTTTCAAGCTAATATGGCTGCCATACAACATGACATATGATCTTTAAAAATGTACACTCGGCATATGTATGTGTAGGGGATCAGGTTTGTGAAGTTTCGTGTTGATTGGATAAGGTTCGTTTTTCTATCCAAGATGGCTCCAAAACCACATGACCTACGACATCATCATTTTCAAACTATATGCAACAGTGGTGTTAGATGATATTTGTAAAATTTCGCATCGATAGTGTAAGCGGTTTCAGAGATATAATTATTTGATATTTTCCTTCAATCCAATATGGCTGCCACACCTTGTCACCAATGATGTTTTCGTGATCATCTTTTAATCACCATGCCTAGTCAATGACAAACATAAAGTTTCGAGTCAATCGATTTGGTGGTTTGGGAGGTGTTTTTTTTTAATGGCGTTAGGTTAAATCCAATATGGCTGCCAAACCATGTGACCTATGATGTCATAAGTTTACTATTTCAATACAAATGGGTCATAGATCATGTGCATGCAATTTCAATTTTTTAGGATAAGGATTTCGATTAAAACATTTTTGGCTGGTATACCACTTCACCTATGATGTCATCATTATCATGCTGTTGTTCCCCATTGGAAGTACTTGACAATGTGGCAAGTTTCAAATTTTTCCATTCAGCAGTTTCCGAGAAATATATTTTTAATCATAAGCGTTTAATCCAAGATGGCTGCCATACCACATGACCTATGACGTCACAATTATCATAAAAACATTCTGCATGGGTTTCACTCCTACACTGAAAGTTTCGCCTCAATTGGACATGTGGTTGCTGAGAAAAACGAGGTTTAGCCCGTATGGACAGACGGACGGAAACCCGAGAACATAATGCCTCTGGGCACCTTTGGGGGCAGAGGCATAAAAATCATAATAAAAATAGTTTAAAAAGGTAAATAAAAAATACAAAATGAAAATTGATGACTTTATGCAGCCTTGACCTTTGAGTTTAGAAATGAAAAAATAATCAGCCTCTGGCTTTTGATTGGTGAACCAATTCTGTGACCCGATATGCAAATTCTTAAAATTTCAGGTCAATCGGGTGAAAATTGGCGATTTTACATAACCTTGACCTTTGACCTTTTGATCTTAAAATAAACCAATCAGCTTATAGCTTTTTATTTGTGAACCAATTCCGTGACCAAATATGCAAATTCTTAAAATTTCCGATCATTTGAATGAAAATTGATGATTTTAGGTGACACTACACCGACCTTTAACCTTTTGAGCAAATTATTAATTTGCCTTCTCCATATTATCACAATAAAGCTTTGTTGAGAATTTGATGACAAAACTCAATTGGTAAATTGAAATTTCAGGTCAATCGGATGAATGATCGTTTTAAGGCCATTTTTCCCCTCTGGAGCGGGGGTTAGCCTTGCGGGCCCCATGACAATCATGTTTTCCTGTTTGAGGCAGTTTTTTTTTTATGGCCGGATGCCATTCCTGACGCCAACCCTTAGTCGCATTTTACGATGCGCAGGGATACGGTGCACCTATTCTAAATCTGGGTACACACCGTGATCATTCATCCCAGCAAGCTGGTACTCAATTTGCCGACGTCGGAAGGATGACAGGCTGAGTCAACCCTCCTGGTGTTAATTCAGCGATTGACCGGGATTCGAGCTCAGGATCCTAGGATCCTAAGCCTGCTCCCTAACCGCTAAGCCAACACCAGGCTATGACCAGATGAAAATTGATAATTCTACGTGACGCTGACCTTTGACCTTTTGACCAAATTATTATTTTGCCATATCCACATTATCACAATAATGCTTTGTTGAAAAGTTGATGACAAAACTCAAGTGGTAAATTTAAATTCCAGATCAATTTGATGAAAATTGAAGATTTTATGTGACACTGACGTTTGACCTTTTGACAAAATTATTAATTTGCCTTCTCCGTATTATCCCAATAAAGCTTTGTTGAAAATTTGATGACAAAACTCAAATGGTAAATTGAAATTCCAGATCAATTTGATGAAAATTGAAGATTTTGTGACACTGACGTTTGACCTTTTGACAAAATTAATAATTTGCCTTCTCTGTATTATCCCAATAAAGCTTTGTTGAAAATTTGATGACAAAACTCAAATGGTAAATTGAAATTCCAGATCAATTTGATGAAAATTGAAGATTTTATGTGACACTGATGTTTGACCTTTTGACAAAATTATTAATTTGCCTTCTCCGTATTATCCAAATAAAGCTTTGTTGAAAATTTGATGACAAAACTCAAATGGTAAATTGAAATTCCAGATCAATTTGATGAAAATTGAAGATTTTATGTGACACTGATGTTTGACCTTTTGACAAAATTATTAATTTGCCTTCCCCGTATTATCCAAATAAAGCTTTGTTGAAAATTTGATGACAAAACTCAAATGGTAAATTGAAATTCCAGGACAATTGGATGAAAATTGAAGATTTTATGTGACACTGAAGTTTGACCTTTTGACAAAATTAATAATTTGCCTTCTCCGTATTATCACAATAAAGCTTTGTTGAAAATTTGATGACAAAACTCAAATGGTAAATTGAAATTCCAGGGCAATTGGATGAAAATTTAAGATTTTATGTGACACCGATGTTTGACCTTTTGACCAAATTTTAATTTGCCTTCTCCGTATTATCCACATAAAGCTTTGTTGAAAATTTGATGACAAAACTCAAATGGTAAATTGAAATTCCAGATCAATTTGATGAAAATTGAAGATTTTGTGACACTGACGTTTGACCTTTTGACAAAATTAATAATTTGCCTTCTCTGTATTATCCAAATAAAGCTTTGTTGAAAATTTGATGACAAAACTCAAATGGTAAATTGAAATTCCAGATCAATTTGATGAAAATTGAAGATTTTATGACACTGATGTTTGACCTTTTGACAAAATTATTAATTTGCCTTCTCCGTATTATCCAAATAAAGCTTTGTTGAAAATTTGATGACAAAACTCAAATGGTAAATTGAAATTCCAGATCAATTTGATGAAAATTGAAGATTTTATGTGACACTGATGTTTGACCTTTTGACAAAATTATTAATTTGCCTTCCCCGTATTATCCAAATAAAGCTTTGTTGAAAATTTGATGACAAAACTCAAATGGTAAATTGAAATTCCAGGACAATTTGATGAAAATTGAAGATTTTATGTGACACTGAAGTTTGACCTTTTGACAAAATTATTAATTTGCCTTCTCCGTATTATCCAAATAAAGCTTTGTTGAAAATTTGATGACAAAACTCAAATGGTAAATTGAAATTCCAGATCAATTTGATGAAAATTGAAGATTTTATGTGACACTGATGTTTGACCTTTTGACAAAATTATTAATTGCCTTCTCCGTATTATCCAAATAAAGCTTTGTTGAAAATTTGATGACAAAACTCAAATGGTAAATTGAAATTCCAGATCAATTTGATGAAAATTGAAGATTTTATGTGACACTGATGTTTGACCTTTTGACAAAATTATTAATTTGCCTTCCCCGTATTATCCAAATAAAGCTTTGTTGAAAATTTGATGACAAAACTCAAATGGTAAATTGAAATTCCAGGACAATTGGATGAAAATTGAAGATTTTATGTGACACTGAAGTTTGACCTTTTGACAAAATTAATAATTTGCCTTCTCCGTATTATCACAATAAAGCTTTGTTGAAAATTTGATGACAAAACTCAAATGGTAAATTGAAATTCCAGGACAATTGGATGAAAATTTAAGATTTTATGTGACACCGATGTTTGACCTTTTGACCTTTTGACAAAATTATTAATTTGCCTTCTCCGTATTATCATAACAAAGCTTTGTTGGAAACTTGATGATAATAGCCCAAATGGTAAAAAAAAGTTACGGCCTGGACGGACAGACAGACAGACACACACACAGAAGTGATTGCAAAACCCACCAGTTGTGCAGAGGACATTGTTGGAGTCATGTGTGCACGGACACACATGGTGTTTAACGGCTCACCCCACACTCCACTTCCAATTTTGTCTCATGAGTTATGGCAAGTCCTTGAAGAAGCTTCGTGGCAATAAACGTGACAAAAATACCTTATTTGGTATTATTGGTGGCTGTACAAGAGCTCATCTAAAATCTTGAAAAATTGTAATATATTTTGGGGGAATCTTTAACGTTGTGCAACATCCATTGAGATGTGGATTATTCATCATGGAGGACAAAAAGCCTAATTTTCTCAACTTGAGGAATCATGTACAATGTGATGTATCACGTGTCGTTTTACTGTAATTATATTGGATAGCATGATGCTATTAAAATGATTTAGGTCCAGCCCTTGGACAATGATACGTATAGTACACAAATGGGAGTTGATAGGATCCCCAGTCATCCCCCTATACTGTAGTTAATCTCTGCAGACTACTGTAATTAGAACTGTAACAAACTATAGTATATGAGAGTATAACTCTCATATACCATAGTTCCAACTATACATTTTTGCCTTGGGTGAGGTGGAGGAAAGTAATTAATTGCTGGATTTTGGGAGGTGAGGTGAAGGAAAAAGGGATGTACATGGATAGAAAGATGAGATAATTCGAAAAGGAAAAAGCAAATTCCCCATGGAGAAGATCGAGGGCCATATATTGATTAAATTTGCATACTCAGGGGTGGGAAGGGGAGGGGGAGGGGGAGGAGTGGGAGATTGGGGGTTGTATTTAAATAATTTAAAGTTGGAAAAACGAAGAGAAGCTAGGGCTGAGGATAAGAAAGAGATTGGAGGGTGAAGGATGTGTAAGAAGAGTGGTGAGAGAAGGGAAAGCGGGTTGGGATGAGATAGAGGAAATGGGATATGCATGTGGCACGCACACAGAGAGGGAGGAATTAAAATTCTGTAACAGACGACCCATTAACTTGTAAAATATGTAATATGTGATTTTAAAACATTTAATAAATGTAAGCCTCTTTATCGTGTATGTATGTGAAAAACGTACTGGAGTGATCCCTGAAATTTCTCATGAGATTTGATGAGATTTTTTTCCGCAGATTGAAACCAACGGATATTTCTGTAAGAGACTGAATAAGTGAAGAGATTATTTCGTTGTTGTTTTTCATCCCAAACCAATGCAACATCGATATTAATTTGTTAAACCGATATACTTACCTCCGCTAACAAAGGTGGGCGAGGTTACTCCGCTAACAAAGGTGGGCGAGGTTACTCCGCTAACAAAGGTGGGCGAGGTTACTCCGCTAACAAAGGTGGGCGAGGTTACTCCGCTAACAAAGGTGGGCGAGGTTATGCCGCTAACAAAGGTGGGCGAGGTTGCTCTGCAAACAAAGGTGGGCGGGGTTACTCCGCTAACAAAGGTGGGCGAGGTTACTCCGCAAACAAAGGTGGGCGAGGTTAATCCGCTAACAAAGGTGGGCGAGGTTACGCCGCTAACAAAGGTGGGCGAGGTTAATCCGCTAACAAAGGTGGGCGAGGTTATTTTTTCACTTCTGTCTGTCTGTCTGTCTGTTTGTCAACAAGATATCTTAAAAAGTTGTGGACAGATTTGGACGAAATTTGGCGAAGAGGTTGGGTATGTGACAAGGATGAAATGAGATTTTGGTGAAGATCTGGATCCCAATCCGTATCCGGATGCTATAATTTTGTGATCCTTCACCATTGAGTGATAGGGTCAAAACCGATATATAGCAAGATATCTCAAAACGTTATGGACGGATTCGGACGAAACGTGGTGGACATGTCAGGTGTGTGACAAGGATGAATCAATCCGATTTTGGTGAAGATCCAAATATGGATTTGGATACGAGATTTATTTAAATTTTAAGTGATTCTTCACCATTGAGTGATGGGCCCAAAAATGATACATAGCACAATATTTCAAAAATGTTGGGGACGGATTTTGACAAAACTCGGTGGATGAGATGGTTAGGCAACAAGAACAAGGCGAATAGATTTTGGTTCAAGTCTGAATCCAGATCCGGCCTATCATTGGGATACAAAACGTAAACTGTTCAGCCTGGCACATTTATGCTCTCTACGGAGTGCCGTTCTAGTTTCCCTTGTTTTAGTGCATCCATCTGTGGCCCCACCGTCAGCTCATTCCCTCTGTCACCTCGCCATTCCACAAGCCTAGATTTTGTCGCAAAACTTTTCAACAGATGTTCAAAGCAATTTATATAAAGGATATTAAAAATATAGATTGTCTTGAGTTATCAGCAAAGACAGGCATTATAGTAGCAAAATTCCCTATGTTGCCTGACAACATATCGATGACTGGTTGCTCGTAGATTGTTTGGTATTACCTGGAAAATTGAGAATCTTGAAGGGACCACTACAACTCTTTTTGAAATATCGATTAAATATACGTAGTTTTGCAATTTGGCTCCATTTTTAGTGGATACTAAATTGCCCAAATGGCTCCAGGGAAAGGTACATTACTGAGTACATTACTGTGCTCTCCTGATGGGATGACATTGCTGAGAGTCAGGAATAATATGCTGGATGGTATGACATTGCAATTTGACCTCTACAGCAGTTTCCATACCCTGTAGTTCACTCAACAAATTCCCCAGTGTGGCTCCAGATTAAATAAACCACATGCTTTATAGGAAACTATCCACAATGCATTTGGAGAATTTCCATTGCCGTATCTTGTTATGAGTGGAATTCTACATAATCTTATTTGTTTCTGTATTTTTTTCTTTTGTAAACTACAACGTGAGTTTGTTTTGTGGAACTGCTCTAATTGAACTGCATATGTGAATTGTTTGTGATGATTGGTGGAAAGGGTGATGTCATGCGGTGAGGTATACATATACTCCTACTTCTACCCTGGGGGCTAGAAATACTCATCTGCTCACCCTCCCAAAATCCAGACTGGTTGCCCACTTAAATTTATTCATAGTACACCGCTCCGTTCCTATGCCATCTCCAGGCACTGCACGACGTCATCACCAGGCGCTGAAGGGGGGCCCGGCGATGACGCACGCTGAAAGGGAGTACTCAGTTTCCACTCCGGTTTCTTCTTTGTTTGTTTGTTTGTTTTCTTGTTTGTCCGGGCGATATCTCAGACATCCTTTGAGCTAGGAAGCTGAAATTTGGGCACAATAGTGAGCGAGTACTTTATCAAAACAGTCTTTTTTGTTTAATCAATTAATTGATTAGTTACTTAATTATTATCGATTAACTAATCATGTATTTATTTCCTTTCTCATCTGGGCAATATCTCAGGAACTATTAAGCTGATATTTGGCCAGACGATCACCAAGTGATTTGGCTGTAAAGGGTATTTTTGATTTATTGAATAATCGATTCATTATTTAATTATTCGATTAATTACTTTATTAATTAATTTTCAAAAAGTTACAGATTTGGATGAAACGGTGGTCGTTTAGGTATTCTATTTGCCAATTGATTAATAATTTAATTACATTACAATTAATATTTATTTATTTTCATTATTAATCACTTATTTATTTTCTTTCTTATCTGGGCAATATCTCAGGCATGTTTTGAGCAAGGAAGCTTATATTTGGACATGACAGTAACCAAGTGATATGGCTATAAAGGATATTTTTGATTTATTGATTAATCAATTAATCGATTAATTATTTATTGGTTAATCAATTTTTTTTTAAATTCCAATTAATGACTTTATTAATTCATTTTCAAAAAGTTAGAGATTCGGATGAAACGGTGGTGGTTTAGGTATTCTATTTGCCAATTGATTAATAATTTAATTATTTACCATTATTATTTATTCATTTTCTTTCTCATCTGGGCAATAGCTCGGGCATCTTTTGAGCTTGGAAGCTGATATTCGGACACGACAGTGACCAAGTCATGTGGCTACAAAGGATATTTTTGATTTATTGATTAATCAATTAATCGATTAATTATGTATTGGTTAATCAATTAATTATTTAATTTTTTCCATTCATGACTTATTTCATTAATTTTCAAAAAGTTACAGCTTCGGATGAAACATTGATGGTTCAGGTATGCTTTTAGCCAATTGATTAAGAAATTATTTTACGATTACTATTTTTATGGCGTAGCCCATCGGGCAGAGCTGTCTAGAACAGTGCTTGTCTGTCTGTATGTATGTATATGTATGTATGTCCCCTCAAATGTATACCAATCATAACTGAGAATCTGGTCACATGACAGGGTGATGTGATTATGTCTGATGTCATTACGGCGGTGCTGCGGCTGACTCTCCACGCACCACCATTTTGATTTATATGCCGTTCATGCCAAACATATTGTCGAAGCTGTCATACATCACAATCGCCATGCTCTACCTTTAAGTTTTTCATTAAGTGTAAAACACAAACAAACCGATTGTTAAAATGACCATCAAATATCGAAAGCATCGGCGTTACGTCTCTTCCAACAATACGGTAGGTATATGCCTTAGGTGTTATGACTCACCTTCCATTTCAGACAAATTAAGCCCAGGTTTCTTAATACAGTGGTGTCGTTTCAGTTGTATCATTTTCACAGTAATAATAATATTATAGTAAATATAACTATAACACTTTAATCCCAATGTCGTGAATGGAAAGTTGATGGATTGAAGCGGTGTCAAAGCGGGTAAGGAATTCACCTTGGTTTTTTTTTTTTTATAATAAAATTTTTGTAATAATAATGTAATGTTATTATTATAGTAAATCTAATCGTTACACTAATCCCTTTGTAGTGACTGCAACGTTACTGGAGGCTAAATTTATATCTTATATATATTAAAGTAGTAGAAGTTTTGTGTCCGGCCGTCATGCTACGTCATTACGTATATGATGTCATTACGGTGTAAACACCCGCTCACTTCAAGAGCGGCAGGAAAGGTCATTCCTCTTTGGGGTACATAGATTACAGTCGATATATGGTCGGTTCTCAAGAACATTGGTTGTGTGTTCATTTACCAAGTTTCTTGTGGAGAGATCGCCAAGTGGTTTAAGCATTCGAGCAAGCACTCCATTCAAAACCCTTAAGCAACAGCTGGCTTGGCAAGCGCTAGCTAGCTGCTTGGTAAATGAGCACAACTCCGACCCTTGTGGAGTATATAGATTACAGTATATCTTTGCTCAGTTCTGTAAGTAAAACCATAGAGGTAGTTTGACTTCTTTATTTGGGAGGGTGGGGGGGGGGTAATGAACAGTTTCTGTTCATTATTGTTACTCACGTTTAAATACGGGATGTTTATATCTTAATTATAAACTACTGAAAAAAATTAATGTGGGGCATTGCACCCCCCCCCCCCCCCCCACTCCCCTGCCCTCCCCCAAACTCCGCCGATGAGTAAAACTTATCTCATGGATGTCTGGATTCCTCCAAATATCTTTGTTTAACGTTATAAACTGCATTAGCGATTGTTTAAAAAGCTAATCATGTGTGTTTGTGGTTTATAATATTTTACAAGCCCACTACGCTGCTGTTAGACTTTTGGTCTTGTTTTATTTTAATAACGCAATTAATCAATCAATTATTGTGCACCTCTCCCTCCCAATACCGTCTCTATGTGCTGCACGATGTTTGGCTAGCTGGAGGATATGTATTTATTTGGCATGGGGACGGTGTACTTTGAATGTATCTGTACTTGTTTATCCCCTTATTCTCCAAATTGTGACAAAGTCTACATTTGTCCATGGTTCAACCTCTCAAATGCAATGGCCATCACTACCTCATGCGCACACCCATCCATGATATCTTCTACTCACGCTGATTATTTCCCATTCTGTTCCTCTTGGGCCACTTCTTTTTGTGTTATTTCTCTTTTACTCATCTATCTATAATTCCAGCAATCTCTGTGTGTGTGTGTGTGTGTGTCTGTGTGTGTGTGTGTGTGTGTCTGTGTGTGTGTTTGTTTGTCTGTGACCGCTGTTTCTCGACAACCACGGGTCCGATATACTTGCAACTTGCCAGGTATATTGCTGGGGACCCGAGGATGTGCCTTTTCAAGGTTTGAAATTAATCGGACAAGTAGTTACCGAGCTATGTCCAAAAAACGATTCAACCAATCAGAGAGCAGCGAGCTATCACGTGTGCCGAACGTGGCGAACAGACTCTGCCTCGGACGGCACATTTGAGAGCGTATTCATTTATTTCACGTTGGCAAACTATGTTGGCGTTAAACTATGTTTTAAAACTAATTAAAACTAATTTGCGATTCATCGTAACTGCGATATGCGACCTTCCGGACAGTCAAATGAGGACGTCACTTCCGGACTTACGGATAGTCATAGTGACGCTGAACGTGGCGAGCAGACGCTGCCTCGGACGGCACATTTGAGAGCGTTTTCATTTATTTGACGTTGCAATCTGTGTTGATTGTTGTAAGGTACGATCGATTGTAGTACATACATATTTATATTTTGTACATATTCATTACGGGCACGTCACGGGTACGGGTACGGTACGGGTACGGTTCCGGGTACGGTACGGTTACGGGTACGCCACGTACGGGCACGTCCTAGTTGTGTAAATGCAACCATCCCTACCCTTAATTGGTCGTCTATAAACCTATTGTTTAGCTCCTCCATGAGCCTAGACCCATGAAGAAAAGAAACCACAACAGCCTGAAACTCTTCACTTATTATTGAGGTCAACATAGGCCAAAAAGTCAACGTAGACCAAAATTTATAAAATTGTCAATTTTCATGCAATTGATTTGAAATCTGAACAGAATTTTCATATGAGCTCACTGAATTCAACCACCAATTATTTTTGAGGTCAACATAGGTCAAAAGCTTAGGGGGAATTTCTAAAATCCTCAATTTTAATGAGATTGACTTGAAATTTGAAGAGGATTTGCATCTCAGGTCACTGAATTCAACCACCAATTGGGTTTAAAGTCAAAAAGTCAACATAGACCTGATTTCTAAAATCGAGAGATAAGGCCAAAAACTATTTATATATCATATCTCAAAAAGTTGAAGACGAGTTACGACACAACTAAGTGAATTTGATCGTTGGTTAGGTGACAATAACAAGCCAATTCCATTTTGGTTAAGGTCCAGATGAAGAACCGACCTATCAGTGGGGTACAACATGTACACTAATCAGCCTGGCGGAGGTATGCACTCTACTGAGTGCTGTTATAATTTCTCATGTAAATGTAGCATCTACTTTCTCATGTAGCATCTACTACTACTTTTTTTTAGCAGCCCCAATCATTCCCAACTTCTTGTGGAGTCGGCCAGATCATGTTTTTGGCCCAGGTCTCTCACAAAACAGTTGGCCAGGCTCGACGTTCGAATGAAGGAGGCAGGAATTTGGAATTTGTTTCAGGATGCTGGCAAAAACCTCCCCACACTTTGCAAGAAACACCGTGCGATCTTGAAAGTCCACAAACAACCGGTGTTGGCAGATGTGTCCTTTGGCTTAACATTCGTTCCCAATGGATGGTGCACACATTGATGACTCACCCAGCATGTAAAACATCAGGGTGACAGTTTATAACTCGGCCGAGATGAAATCCCAGCATAGACAGCTCAAAGGCGATTGTACCTGGCGTGAATAAATATTCAAGAATAATACATCCTGACTGACTTGCCTTGAGGGATGCGCTGCTATAAGAGTTCATAACGTGAAAATTAAGGTGGAAGTTGCATCGGAAAGATTTAAACTATTAATGGGATCAAATACTTCACACAGGGTATGGTGGTGGCCTAATTCCAAGGCCACTGGAATCACACCCCAGAAGTGGTGACTTTCAGCAGTTATTAAGGATTTGGGATTCCAAGGCTCTGGAACCCGAGTGTGTGGCAGGAGAATTACCGTGACGCTCTTGTATTGATGGTAATAATATACCTGATATACCTGTGATGATATACTAGGTCCATATACTGTATGTGGTTGGCACATAAAAGCCCTATGGGTTACTTGAAATGTTACCTATGAAAAACCACAATAATGTAACCGCACTACAATATCGAACCGCAACATATTTTTTAATTTTTAGGTTCTGGCAAATCCTTTATAGTATTCTCAAATTCCTAAATTAGCTATTATCATGGCGAAACATTAGAAACCCTCACCATGGGATGTAGTGAAGTCATACTATCAGCTGGGACAGATTACGCTTGTATTGGAAGGAAGCCTCAAGGACTTTCATTGAACGAGTGTTGGCTACAGGATGAACCGTCAGCAGAGGCCTCGAAAGCTGGGAGGCCGGGGTGCAGGTAAGCCAAGCAAGTTGTGTTAGTCAGTGATGTGATACCTTTTTGGTTAAATTGTGGCGAGCCAAACATCATTATATTGATAACTTGTTTTTTTTACAACACTGTAAATATTCTGCTCAGAGAAACAATATAAAATCATTTGGGTTGCTTCGCTGTATTGTCGGTTCACCCGATTGTTTTACCCCAGAAGTGCAAAGATGGATTCCATCACAAAGCAGGGTTGCAGGGAGTGCAGTACGTGACGTAATATCCTGTTCAACTCACCAGGCAGTCAGCTATTACATCATTCACGTACAAGACGTGCAGTGGTGAGCCACAATTGGAATTATTCATTTATTTACGCAGCCGTTTTCTATTCAAATATTTAGCCAGCTGGCGCAGTCTACAATTTAACAGAGGATTTAAGGAATTAAGCATCTCGATCTGCAATAAGCAAATGATTCAGCACTGATTAGTTTGAAATTCTCATGCTGTTCGTCAAAATAAAAAAGAACGTTTTGGTTCGTCGTTCTACAGGCATATTGTGTGTAAAGAGATCCAGATTGGGAGTAAGACAAGCCAATAACTCGATGAACACATTTGGATCTTTCCTTGATGTGGAAGCCAAGATGTTGGCAAAAGATCAAACTGAATTAGACCTCACTAGATGTGGAAACACATTAATCATTTTGCAGCTTATCAATGTATTGTCACAATATAAAAATTGTAATTTTCTCGAATTAAGTACATAAAAAAATTAGATAAAGAATATTTTTATTTTTACAATGTGCAAACATAAATTGTAGACTTAAACTGTTCAAATCATTAAAAGTTTTATCCAATTAAAAAAAAAAGTTAAGTAATCTCAATGATAGAACAGAATTCTCCGTAAACTAGCTATTTAAACACCCTGTATATTCACTGCATACTAACAATACCAAAGGCCCCACCCACTACATGTCATCAGACATAGACACACACACACACACACACACACACACACACACACAAACACACACATATATATATATATATGTTGTTGTTGTTGTTGTTGTTGTGTTGTTGTTGTTACTATAATTCACCAAATGTCCGTCTGTCTGTTCGAAAGTACCGTAAAAACTGGTGAACCGATCGCAAAGATATTTTGGGTGGGTAATCCTGAGACCCCTGGGAGTAAAATAGGCTATTTAGTTTTCCCAATTTCAGCTTTGGTCTCCAGCATTCTTACTCTTAGGTTTGGACTCCCACATAACATTCGCGTTCGCATAACGTTCATTGTGACGATGTTGTGACGATGTATGTGTTCACAGTAGTGTTTGACGTGACGGTGTGAACCTAATTTCGTAATGTTTTTCGTTTCGTAATCCTTTAATGAACGTTTAATGTTTAATTAACGTTTAATGCCCTTCGATGTCCGGGGCCGCACGCGCGCTACACTGGACAGGCCAGCGTGTATCTTGCCCTTCGCCGTCAGGCTCGGGTAAACCGCTGAGCCCCATCCGTGATGGGGACTGGGGCTTGAGACAGTGTCCCACGAACGAGGAATTCCCAGTAAGCACGAGTCATCAGCTCGCGTTGAGTAAGTCCCAGCCCTTTGTACACACTGCCCGTCGCTACTACCGATCGGACGGTTTGATGAGATCCTCGGATCAGCCCCTGCACGGGCCGTTCTCGGCTCGTGCCGGTGCACCAAAAATATGAGTGAACTTGACTGTCTTGAGGAAGTAAAAGTCGTAACAATGTTTGCATCGATGAACCTGCGGAAGGATCATTATCGGGACAACATGAGAGCGAGCGAGACGCGAGACGTACATGGTACATGACCGTCCATGTACTGTTTAGCCATGTACTGTTTAGATTTTGATGATTTGCATGTGATATGATTCAACGGATGTTTATATGAATCGTTTAAAATAAAAAGCCTTCAATTTCTGATATTTCACCTTTTCATTTGGACTTCCCAATTGAAGCCCCGCCCGCAGGGCGGGGTACCATTGCTAGTACATTTAAAAAAAAAAAAAAAATCTATATATCTATATCTATATATATATATCTATATATCTATATATATCTATATATATCTATTTATATCTATATATATCTATATATATATATATATATATATATATATCTATATATATATATATATATATATATATATATATATATATATATATATATAATATACATGTATACATATATAAATATGTATATATGTTATATGCACATGTATATAGTATATCTCATATCTTATCCGTACCGATAAAAGGGAAAAATCTCTGCATGAATGTATGTATCTCTCTCTGTCTCTGTCTCTCTCTCTATCGATTTCTCTCTTTCTCTCTGTATGTGTTTATGCATTTGTGTGTGTGTGTGTGTGGGGGGGGGGGGGGGGGGGCGGGGAGGGTAACATAGGCTATGTGGCCGAGGCCTCACAGGTGTTTGCCCGGGGGTGGCGGGGGGGAGGGTAACATAGGCTATGTGGCCGAGGCCTCACAGGTGTTTGCCCGGGGGCGGGGGGGGGGGGGGGGGGTAAATTCTCTATGTAAATGTGTACTGTGTAGCGTCAGCTGGTGGTGGTGGCAGAGGGTGTTATAATTCCCTTTTTCCCTGGCTAACATTGAGGTTAAATTAAGCACTCTTCGCACAGGTAAATTTATTTTGGCAAACAGGACGACTAATTGGTCCATCAGTGAAGTGACGGGTAGGCTCTGTTAGTGTATGTAGAAATCTCTGTTACATATTCTCCTAACTACAATTGGCAGAGTCAATAAATATTCTCTTACCAAATTGATTGCCCCAGTTGAAACTCAGGTTATATAATTACAAAGAGAATTGTGCAACTATTTCAAGATATCTGCATACCAGAAAGCCTACCACCATTACCCAAAGTGAGTGGATCCATAGCAAAAGTTGTGACATGTGGAAAAAGTGCAATCAATTCCAAAACTTTCTGACCATTCATCAGCCATAATAGCTTTACTGCCAGTTTGTGGATCATCAGTGACCAATTTGAATAAACCATGCAAAATTGAAGATACATAGAATACTAAAATTCTTCTTCCTTTGTGTGTATTGTAAGTCTGGTGTGGGGACGTTCAAATTTAGGACATTTATTTGAGCATCGCGTTTTCATTGTTCTCGGTTTCCGTTTAATAAACCTGTTTATTTTTGTACATTTTAATTCCGTTTTCGTTTGAGTTAATATCCACAGGATTGAAGACAGCTCGGGGATCGCGTCAGGTAAAAGCGTCCAGCTTCTTCTTCTTCTCTACATATAATACTAAAAGACCCACCCGAGGACATAGAATACTAAAAGCAAGACCGACGCACACACATGCACACACACACACACACACACACACACACACACACACACACACACACAAACGCACACACGTACACGCGGCCAAACTTTAAGGTGTTCCCTGTCCATGACAACAGGTACATATTTTGTACATATTTTATTACACATTTTGAGGCTACACTGCAGCTCTATTTGCTCAATAGTCTTTTGTTGTTGTTTTGAGCCCACATCTAAGGAATGTGTACTGAAATAAAGAACTTGACCAATGTGTACTTGAAGTGCCGTGTAGGCTGCAGTTATATCATATGATATCAACGACCTTCTGGATAATTGCATTCCATTGGATAAGGCCGAGACCTTCAGAGTGAAGGAAAAAAACTGCAAAAGGAAAAAAGAAGCAGCAAACTCCCACTCAATTAGTGACACAGAACGCGCAAGCAGCTACAGGCATTGAAAAGAAACAATTCGATGAAAGGTTTTGTAAGATTCTTGAGAAACACTCACAAAATCTGTCACAAAAAGCCAAACGACATAGTTTGTTAGGGAAACAAAGTTGTTGGGTAAGCGATTCGAGTTTATGCTCTCACAAGTACTTAGAAGCATCTCTCACAGCAGAACGCTTAATCAATTATGTTGTACAAAAATGTGGTGCCAGCAGGTGATACTTGAGATGTCAGATCAGGTAATGACTTGAAGCCAGGTTAAAGATGCATGGTGGTTGGTACAAATATCAAGTAGCATCGGATTAGCAAGAGACAAATTGGTTGACGGCATTGTGAAAAAACGGTTTGGCGGTAGCTTTATGTCTGTTGAGCAATATTTTTGAAAGACAAATGGACCAAGTATCTCTGAGTAAATAGTAAATCAATATAATAATAATAATAATGCATTTATTTTGTATAGCGCTTTTCATGAAGCCCAAAGGCGCTTTGACAGAGTGCAAAACATAATGCATAACAAAACATGTAAACAACAATTGCAAAAAGACAACAATCAATAGGGAAATATTTAAAGCAAAAGGAGGGAGAAGGAGAAGTGATAGTCAGGGGTTAAATGCTGTGGGTTGAATGTTGAATGCAGTGCTGAACAGGTGGGTCTTGAGTGATGTTTTGAATGTGGTGAGTGAGGAGGAGTCTCTGATGGTGTGAGGTAGTGAGTTCCAGAGGGTGGGAGCAGCGATGGAGAAGGCCCTGTCCCCCCAGGATCTGAATTTGGTCCGGATGGGGGGGGGTCAGGAGAGCGGAGGTTGCGGGTGGGAGTGTGTCTGGAGAGGAGGTCAGCCAGGTAGGATGGGGCCAGGTTATGGAGGGCGTTGTAGGTCAAGAGGAGGATTTTGTACTGGATTCTCTGGGAGATGGGGAGCCAGTGAAGCTTGTAAAGGACGGGGGTGATGTGGTCACGGGTCCGGGAATGGGTGAGTAGATGGGCAGCAGAGTTAAATGCATCGGAATATACTTATAGATAAGTAATGTCAAGGAGCAAAGAGAAAAAGCATCGTAATAATTTCATGTTGCATTTTAAATAACTTGTATCTTTGCTCTCAAAACATTTTGAGCATTCCTTTTGCTCTTGTAGAATGAACCTGCTATAAATTATTGTATTTTAGAACAGAGACACTCACCATGCTTAGGGGGGCACTTGTTGCATTTGCTAAACCCCCAGGAGGCTCCAACGCTACCACAGCAATCATCTTTTTTCACCAAATGAGGAAGAGGTTTGTGGCACTGAAACAAGAATACCGAGAAGCAGGGTAAGCGTTACCATCAGGGGTCAAGGTCAACTGGAGTAATAAAAGCTAAACTTCAGGTTTTAACTCTGGAGGTCATCAACAGATTCTTGAAAAAAAAGTGCCATTTTTGACCACCACCTTCTCTCGCCATTTCCACCATTGAATGAATGAATGATCGTTTTAAGGCCATTTTTCCCCGCTAGGGCGGGGGTTCGCCTTGCAGGCCCCATGAGCTCATGGTTCCCTGTTTGAGGCAATGTTTTTATGGCCGGATGCCCTTCCTGACGCCAACCCTTAGTCGCCTCTTACGATGTGCAGGGATATGGTGTACCCTATTTCCATTTCCGCCATTCCCAGACATTAATCTTGCTTTTCTCTCCTGGAACGTATCCACTTCTTCTTTTTTCTTTTTGTTTGCGGCACATGGCTGCGAGTAGTATAATTAGCTTCGGGTGCGGCTATGCTGCTGATGCAACACCCTCTGTAGGTTAGGGCATGAATTTGTCATTTGACCAGGGTGGCAGCGATAGCTTGCCTACTCTTTATGAAGGAGCCCGCGGGATCTTTAACGTCCACCAACTAATGCTGGCAGACAGGACGCCCAGTTTAACATCAATCTGAGGGACGGCACACACATTGATGCCTCACCTGCCTGCGAGACACCAGGATTACAGTTTGTAGCTGGGCCGAGATTCAAACCCAGGCAAGATGATTCAGAGGCAAGTACACTCCACTCACTTTTCTACACTTTCCTTCATCTTCTCAATTTGCAATTTTCAATTTCACCTCCACCCTTTTCACTCAAAGTAATTTGCATATGCCCACCTATTTGGCTCATCAGCATGCAAAAAATTGAAATGAAATGCAATATTAACAAGCATTCTGAGTATTGCGCTGCAATACATGTCCCTTACCAAAGTTCAAAGTGCCATAACTTTGTCAAAAATGATCGAATATGCAAATTTATGCACGGTATGATGCTGGTTTTCAAACTTGATCTGAGGTATGCTGAGACACGTGTGTCACGCCTCACCTCGTTGATAAGCCCCCAAGGTCGCTCCGTGGAGCAGCCTGCACGTATTGCACTGTGTGAATTATATAAATTATTATCAACTCACGGTCTGAGGTACTACCGATTCAAGAGATATCCATTTTTTTTTTCGTTTAATTAACGATATCTGCCAAACCACGTGCCCTATCGCAAATTCCAAAAGGACATTTTAGTAGACTGACATGCTGAACAGATCTGTGAAGTTTCCCCTCGATTGGATCAAAAATGAGGGAGGGGCTCGGTTTTAAATGTTCATGCTTAAAAACGTCATAACTCTGAAACCATGTGACGCATGACGTCATGCTCGCTGACTTTTTTGTTCGTCATGGGTATGCGATTCTGCCTGCAAAGTTTGGCCTCGATCTGTTCAGCCGTTGCAGAGAAAAATGGGTTTTCGTGTTTTCACGAAAAACAATATGGCGACCGAACCACGTGACCTGTGACGTCATAATTACCATTAAAATATTCTACAGACCGAGTCCATCATATGGTGAAAATTTTATCTCAATCGGTCCAATTATTGCAGAGAAATTGGTTTTTAAAGGAAATTAAAACTTTAAATGGCACTGAGTTAAGGATCATCAGAATTATCAGAATTCCCAAAGTTCAAAGTGCCATAACTTTGTCAAAAATGATCGAAACGTCGTGAAGTTCGAACTTGATCTGTAACTTATCATGAGGAAACCATGTACCAAGTTTGAAATCATTAGCATTAAGAGTGTAGAAAAAAAGTCCGGAAAACTGTTCTTTGTGTGACGGACTGACGGACTGACGGACTGACGGACTGGCGGACTGACGGACTGACGGACTGGCGGACTGGCGGACTGACGGACTGACGGACTGGCGGACTGACGGACTGGCGGACTGGCGGACTGACGGACTGACGGACTGGTGGACTGGCGGACTGACGGACTGGCGGACTGATGGACTGACGGACTGGTGGACTGACGGACGGCGTGCAAACCTATATCCCCTCCGGTGTACACCGGTAGGGGACTAATAACAGTTAATAATTAAAGGCCCATTCCCTTTACATAGCTCTGGGGAATATCACATCGAGTCGAGAAACGTTTCCAAACTAGAATCAATCCAGAACAGGTCGCTCCTCTGCGGCAGCATACTTGACTGTAGGTGTGCAAATTTGGAATTTGGCCGGCCGGTGCCAGCGGTAACTTGCTTCTTCTTTGCAGAAGACACCATGGAATATTTAACATCCAACTATGACCAGTGATGGCAGATGGGTCCTCCGGCTCAAGATCCTTCCAATGGATGGTGCATCCATTGATGTATCACTTTGAATGTGAAACACCAGCTGGGGTGACAGTTTGTATCTGGGCCGAGATTCAAACCCAGACAAGGCAGCTCAGAGCCAGTGGACAGACCTATAGGGCGATCCTTCTGGCCCTATAATAAAAAAAAGGTACATTTTAAATTCAAATTAAAAAAAACCATTACATGTAAACCTCACAATCCTTCAGATTTATGACTGCTCAACTTTTGTCAGTCATTCCAGTTGGATGTAATAATCGTAGCTCAGCATTCAGAGGTTGAACTTGATCAGAAAAAAAATAAATTCTTTTTTTCCGAAAAATATCCATTCTCGCAAAAAATATTCATTCTTTTATTTCCATTCTGTTCTTCACTCTTGTCAGTCCTTCCATCTCTTGTTCAAATGCATGAGATTCTCAAAGCAGGTCACACTGTATGCTATCTCAAAAAGTGGTTGCTGTGCAGGCAACATATCACACACAAGAAACAAACAAATACACAAATGCAGGTATCGCATGTTGTGTACTAATGGCCATCTCCGGCTAATAAGAGCTTGGCAGGATCTCCACTCGCCTCTGAGTTGTCTAGTCTGGTTTGAATCTCGGGCCAGCTATAAACGGTCACCCCAGTGTTTCACAGGCAGGTTGCATCATCACAGGTAGTAAGAGTTAACATACAGTAAAACATAATGAGCATGACATTCTGCACTGCTGTCATAACATACTTTTCTTTGCCTGAAATATGTTGTTTTTTTGTATTCCAATACAAGGTCAAGGCTCATGGAAGAGCTATTATACCGAACAGATCAGGACGCAACAGAACAAGACAGACAGTGGAGAGAGGGAGGGGGGAAACACCAACAGCAGGGTTGAAGGACAAGATGTTGGGAGACGTAGACAAATAAATGGGTGTGGGGAGGAATGAGGGGTAGGGAAGGATGCATGGGGTGGACAAGATGGCTGTAGAAACAAACACTCTAGGGGGCTTATAGTACAAATCTAGAAATAAAAATGGAAGCATCCCAAGGAAGTCGTATTTTAAGAATATTTCTAAAAAAGTGCACAAAATCAATTTATTTATTTCAATAAGTTGTCAAACATGATGTGAAAATACATAAGGTACAATTTTATCGAAAAGCCTCCATGGATTATAAATCATCTGGCATAAGGTTTTAGAAAGTCTCACCTGCTGACTCGGACTGATCTCTTGAAAACAGCGGCCCAGATTTTGAGCAACAGGTCGTCTCTGTGGAACTTGCGGCTGCTGCCGATTGTATGGCAGTTGATAGGTGTGGCTCTGCCAGTTCTGCTGCTTCTGATTGTTATGCTGGCCAAAACTATCAACCCGGGACACTTCATGCACCTGCACCGATGCCTCCTTCGGGTGTCGCACATGCACGTTCATCACGCTAGACATGACCCGACCTCGATTCCACAAACAAGGCAGGAGAGGGGAAAAAATAAAAACAAGCAAACAACTAGAACCGAAACTCTTCGACGTCACGACGTCGACCGACATGCCTCCGCCCAAATTATTACATCATAATAATACTTGTACCAACTTTGCTTTAATTCTATTAAGCTGTTCTCAAAAGCTTGGCGTTGGCTTAGCGGTTAGGGTGCCGGCTTGGGATCCTAGGATCCTGGGTTTGAATCCCGGTTGATCGCTGAATTAACGCTAGGAGGGTTGACTCAACCTGTCATCCTTCCGAGGTCGTGCAAATTGAGTACCAGTTCACTGGTATTTCCCTGTGTGTCGCAATAGGCAACTAACAGCGTTGGCGGGCAACTAACAGCGTTGGCGGCAGGAAAGGCATCCTGCCATATAACATTGCTTCAAAAAGGGAACCACGGTGCCCAAAAAAGGCCAAACCCCCTGCTCTGCAGGGAAAATAGCCTCTAAAGGTGGTTCTTCTTCTTCTTCATTCAGCTGTTCTCAAGTTATCACATTTTTACCTGACATGAACCTCTGAACTTTCACCTCTTGACCCCAAATTATAACCAGTTAATCTTTACATTATTATGCATATCTGTACAAAGTTTGAATTAGATCACTTCATCCATTCTCAAGTTATAGACCGATGACAGACTTTGACCTTTGACCTCTTGACCCCAAAATCTAATCAGTTTATCTTTACATCATTCTACATAAGTGTACCAAATTTGGTCAGATTTCCATCACTGGTTCACAAGTTATCGCAGTAACAGGATTTTTATCTAACAAGATCTCTGACCTTTGCCCTTTGACCTCATGACGCCCGAAATCTAATCAGTTCATCTATACCTCATTATACATACAGTGCATTCAGAAAGTATTCAGACCCCTTCACATTTTCACATTTTGTTATGTTGCAGCCTTATCCTGAAATCGTTTGAATTCATTTTTTCCCTCATCAATCTACACTCAATACCCCATAATGACAAAGAGAAAACAGGATTTTAGAAAGTTTTGCAAATTTATTAAAAAGAAAAAACTGAAATATCACTGGAAAAATGAATAAGTATTCAGACCCTTTGCTATGACACTTGAAATTTAGCTCAGGTGCCTCCCATTTCTCTTGATCATCTTTGAGATGTTTCTACACCTTGATTGGAGTCCACCTGTGGTAAATTCAATTGATTGGACATGATTTGGAAAGAGACACACCTGTCTACATAAGGTCTCACAGCTGACAATGCATATCAGAGCAAAAACCAAGCCATGAGGTCGAAGGAACTGCCTGCAGAGCTCAGAGACAGGATTGGATCGAGGCACAGATCTGGGGAAGCCTTCAAAAAAAATTCTGCTGCATTGAAGGTTCCCAAGAGCACAGTGGCCTCCATAATTCTTAAATGGAAGAAGTTTGGAACAACCAGGACTCTTCCTAGAGCTGGCCGCCCGGCCAAACTGAGCAATCGGGGGAGAAGGGCCTTGGTAAGAGAGGTGACCAAGACCCCGATGGTCACTCTGGCTGAGCTCCAGAGATCCTGTGTGGAGATGGGAGAAACTTCCAGAAGGACAATCATCACTGCAACTCTACCGATCTGGGCTTTATGGCAGAGTGGCCAGACGGAAGCCTCTCCTCAGTGAAAGACACATGAAAGCCCACAGAATCTTGTTTCTCACAGTCTGAGAGTCCTTTAGGTGCTTTTTTGCAAACTCCAAGCCGGCTTTCATGCGTCTTTCACTGAGGAGAGGCTTCCGTCTGGCCAGAGAAAAAGAGAAAGATGGAAAAAAGATGATCAAGAGAAATGGGAGGCACCTGAGCTAAATTTCAAGTGTCAGTGCCATAGTGTCTAAATTTCAAAGGGTATGAATACTTATGTCAATGTGATATTTCAGTTTTTTCTTTTTAATAAATTTGCAAAACTTTCTAAAATCCTGTTTTCTCTTTGTTATTATGGGGTATTGAGTGTAGATTGATGAGAGAAAAAATGAATTTAAACGATTTCAGCATAAGGCTGCAACATAACAAAATGTGAAAAAAGTGTCGGGGTCTGAATACTTTCTGAATGCACTGTACCTGCACCAAGTTTTACTAAGATCTCTTCAGCCGTTCTCAAGTTATCGCGATAACGAAAACCTATCACGGACGGACGGACAGCTGGCCGGACAACCTGAAAAAATAATGCCTCTGGCGACTTCGTCAACGGAGGCATAAAAAAGAAAACAAGTACAGATACAAAGTACACCGCCCCCATGCCAAATCAATAAATAACATCCTCCAGTGCACAGCATTGCCGGGGTGCCTTTGGCACCTGGCGATGCCGCTGCACAGCACATCGAGATGGCATTGGGAGGGAGAGGTGTACATTAATTGATTGATTAATTGTGTAATTACAATAAATAAATAACAATCATGAAATAATTAATTTCTTAATTAATTGTCAAATAGCATACCGAAACCACCAGTGTTTCATCTGAAGCTGTACCTTTTTGAAAATTTATTAAATAATTAATCAATCGAAAAGAAAAAAAATTAGTTAATGGATCAAAAATAAATATCAAAAATCAATAAATCAAAAATAAAAAATCAATCAATTTGATCAATACATCAAAAATATCCTTTATAGCCACATCACTTGGTCACTGTCATGTCCAAAAACCAGCTTCCGAGCTCAAAAGGTGCCTGAGATATTGCCCAGATGAGAAAGGAAATAAGTACACTACTCACAATAAGTTAGGGATATTGTGGGAGTGAGTTTATTTTTTTTATAGGGGTTAGGGTTAGGGTATTGAAATCAGGAATGCTGTGTTTTTTCACACTCATTAATAACCATAGAATTAGGACCAACAACTTTTTTCAACATAATTAAAACACAAAATCAACCACACCGAAGAACCTGCCAATATCCCTAACTTATTGTGAGTAGTGTAAGTGATTAATAATGAAAATAAATAAATAATAATCGTAAAGTAATTTATTTATTTATCAATTGACTAATACAATACCGAAACCACCAGTGTTTCATCTGAATCTGTAACTCAAATAAAAAATAAAAACTGATTAATAAAATAATTCATCAATTAATTGATTAATCAATAAATAAATAAATCAAAAATACCCTTTACAGCCAAATCACTTGGCCATTGTTGTGTCCAAATAACAGCTTCCTAGCTTAAAGGATTGCTGAGATATTGTCCGGACAAACAAACAAACAAACAGGAAAACAGACAAACAAGAAAACAAACAAGAAAACAAATAAACAAACAAACAAACGGAGTGAAAACTGAGTACTCCCTTTCAGTGTGCGTCATCACCGACCCCTTCCCCCCCCACCCCCCACCCCCATTATGTGCCCGGCGATGACGTCATGTAGCGCCTATGGAATAGGAAAGGAGCGGTGTACAATTTTTCAGAGTGACAGAAGAAATGTTTTAAATGTAATGATGAGTGAAACGAACTTGTCTTGTTCACTTTGCTTAAACATTCCAGACTTAATCTCTAATGAATTATGAAACACAATAATGAAGAAATCATGCCAAATGAACCAAGTGAGGCGTGGATCATTATTTTTTCCCATTCAACCAAAGCAGCTGTGCCAACATCACCGTGTCATTTCTCACCATGGCTGCCTTGGCGGTGTGGAGAAACGGGCATCGTGAAGGTTGAGTGTTTCAGTCCCGACAGAGATCCCCGTCGCGCCTCCTGCTGCTGCCCATTATGCCGTGGAGCTTGGACCGGGATGTGACAGAACTTTCCGGTGAAGTTGGATGGGCAGCGACATTTGTCACGAGTCTCACAAGTGCCACCATTTCGGCAAGGAATGGGACACACCACTATGGATGAGGTGAACAGTACATGAGAAAAATACACTGGCAGAACAAAGGGGGCATCAAACATACAAATAACACCATTCAGAGCTGCACCTCCATGAATCTGAATCTGAATGCACAACAGACAAAGCCAAATGTGAGTGTGTTTGATGATTCAAAAATGGGCTGTTTCTATCCATAGCATGTGCTAACTTAATCAGACCAATATCCTGCTAAAGACTAGGTATCTTTTTATTAAAATGATCATGCTATAAACAACTATAACGGCACTTGGTAGAGAGCATACCTCCTCCAGGCTGAACAGTTGATGTTTTGTATCCTACTGATAGGCCGGATCTTGATTCGGACATGAGCCAAAATCTAATCGACTTCTTGTCACCAAACCAACTTGTCCACAACTTTTTGAAATATCATGTTATATATCACTTTTGGCCCTATCTCCCAATGGTGAAGAATCACTTAAAAAATTCTTGTAGCCGGATGCGAAACCGGATCTTCACCAAAATCTCATCTTTTCGTCCTTTTCACATACACGCTACGTCTCTGCCAAATTTCGTCCGAATCCGTCCACAACCTTTTGAGATATGTTGTTCACAAACGGACAAACAGACAGGGGTGAAAACATAACCTCCATCCACCTTCGGTGGTGGAGGTAATAATAAGCTATCAATAGGCCTACGATATTTTCGAAAGGTCTGTTTACAGATGTGGAGGAGACAGAAAAAGAATGAATCCTGGGGCCATGTTTTTATAAATGCGAATAAAGAAACTGAATCGGCAAGCTTTTTGTTACTAAAAAATCTGAGCCTCGTCATCGAGCTAAATCAAAGATGGTGGCAGGTGGACAGACTGACAGACAGGCAGCCAACAAACAGATAAAATGCAAACACAGTGATGTTTCGGGCAGAGGTTCATGAAAGCCACAGGAAATCGCACTTCATTATTCCAAATGATGCGACTCGAAACATAAGAAGTCACTTTTTTGGCCATCTTGAATCGCTGGCGTGAAGATGCCGCTCATTTGGAGACAAGCGCGCAGAGTTTTCTGTTTGCACCAATGTGTTAGAAAATCTCATAGCAATGTCAGGAAAAGTTATATAAAGATCACACATTGAGGATTACAAACAGAAAAGCAGTTTATATGAAATGAACGTCAATAAGCATTCAGTGTAGACAGGGCGCTAAATCTCATCGGGGCCTAGATTAAGGAGTTTGTTCAACACCCACTACATAAAAGGTTTGACACCATAGGTAGTTGGTATGGACCAATGGACCATCTAGATCACTGCTAGGTAGGTAGCAGTCTCAAATTGTGGTAGCACTTTTTTCTACAGGTTATTTTATAAACCGACATGGAAACGCCGTGAAAAGCAATAATATTAAGGGGTAGGGGAAACATAATTTACTGTTTCTTAACTTTTTTTAAATCACAATGAAGTCATTTTGGTATCAATATGTGCCTAATGGAATGCTCTAACAGTCTAATGCAACTGTATAGCAACACAATAGGTTTTGGAGGAGGTATTAACCAAAATAGGGGGGAGGGAGTGACAAATAATGCTCCTTTTTGGTATCATTTTTAATATAAAATTCAAAACTTAATATTATTATTGCTTTATTATTGCTCTAATATTCCCAATTTCAAAAACAAACGCAAGCACCTCTCCTTGTGAAAATGTTGGCTTCAGTATGACCCAAACATAAGTATTCTATGAACTGAGCAAGTTACAAAAGTCTTAACAAGTATGCAAACATATGCATGAATAATTAGTCAAGTGCCATGATCTGAATATTTATATTGCAGATGAAAGAAATCATTGACCAACAAGCTTCTTTATAAAATGTGACCTAAATATGACTTTGCTAGTGCTTGTATTGCTATGGTACACTGGAAACGAGGTAGCTTTTAGCATTCACAAGAAAAGCAGCTCAAAGTATAGTAGTACACCTTAATTGAAGACGCTACCCCATCCAGGCTGGTGAAACACAAGTTCTGACCATACATTTCTTTGGTCTTATCTTGTTTTAAAAGAACAATAATAATGTAGATAATTCATGAATATACAATGTATAGTAACAAGATATTCATTTCTCTAGTTTACATGTATCTGTAGTGCAGGTGTATAACATATACTAAACCCCATAAGAAAAGTTGTGCTTAAAAATAGTACTACCTATGTTTACCCTTTAATTAGTCATCATCCTCAGACTCTGGGTCATGGAAGGATGAAAAGGGGTTGCAACATTCCTCATGTCCCATACATTTACAAGATTCAGTACAGCCCAAATCGTTGAGTTGTTAGGGTTAGGGTTAGTCTGCTCTACTACATGTCTTGCATCCACAGCGTGTTCATTCTAACATTCCACTTGGTGCAGGATCCTTAGTCATTAGGACTGCTTGCAGAGAGTCATTCTGTACTTCCCAACCATGCTCTTCTGGGGGTGGTAAATGTTGCATGGCATCAAGGGACCTCTTCCAGACATACGCTTGAAAGTTTGCTCGTTTAAGGTGTTGAATAAGGCTGTCATTCGTTGGAGGAAGCCCTTCATTCTTTTCTGCTTCTGGCAGAACAACCAGTACCGCACATCATCAACCTTCGTTCCAGCCTTTGTTGATGTCGTATATAAGTTACAAATGAATTCCTCACACGATTGCGCTAAGTCGTCACTCAGGGGTAAGGAGTTTCCCAGATTGCCAAGACTGTCTTGATGCGTCTGGCTCTCAATAAGAACCTTGAACGCCTTTCTCTTGCCAATACCTGAAAACGAACTTGTAGAATCGCAACCAGTCACTGCATGGAATCCAGGTAAGGCACTGCAAACTCTGTGGCCAAGATCGGTAGTGATGGTGTGAATAGTTATGTACCTTAACTTGTCTTTGACCCCTGTGCGAAACCACATTTCCTGACAGTGGAGTTACAGAACCAAAAAGGAGAATTATTTGTCACTCCCTCCCCCCTATTTTGGTTAATACCTCCTCCAAAACCTATTGTGTTGCTATACAGTTCCATTAGACTGTTAGAGCATTCCATTAGGCACATATTGATACCAAAATGACTTCATTGTGATTTTAAAAAGTTAAGAAACAGTAAATTATGTTTCCCCTACCCCTTAATATTATTGCTTTTCACGGCGTTTCCATGTCGGTTTATAAAATGACCTGTAGAAAAAAAGTGCTACCACAATTTGAGACTACTACCTACCGAGCAGTGATCTTGAGGGTCCATACTTAC
Organism: Myxine glutinosa; assembly: GCF_964187855.1. NCBI lineage: Eukaryota > Metazoa > Chordata > Myxini > Myxiniformes > Myxinidae > Myxine > Myxine glutinosa. The sequence goes on along the minus strand of NC_136269.1, from coordinate 65,222,514 downwards.
TACCGATGGTGTCAAACCTTTTATGTAGTGGGTGTTGAACGAACTCATTTTTGTGAGGTCCCTGCTCCCGGTCTAGTGCAAGCTTTCCCAGTGCATGCTGGAAGATTAACCACCTCCAACCTCAGCAAAAGCTAGAATCAATGGAAATGGACAGAATTTTAAACGGGCGAAAATATGGTTTTCATTTGGATTATATTCTTTTTTTTTTAACCAGCAAATTGAACGCAAGATACATCAGATGCTCTTATTAACCCCTAAAGGCAGTGGCCTTTACTCATTTCCTGTTACCTGATAAAACTAGAATCAAAATGTGAGCTGACATGAAAGACTGACAGTGATAAGAAAAGTGTAGGAACATGGATGGTGGCAAGGTTAGTGGGAATACAAAATATCATGGGTATGTATAAAAGATGGCATGAGATGGTGGTGAGCTTCCACTTAAAAAGGCATGGAGTGAAGAGTGACATCATAGCAAAGAGAGACAAATAGGGGTAAAAACAATGGGTGTGTTACACGTTAATCAAGGCCCAGCTATCGGACTCTAACTTATCGAAAGTTAAAAGTTTCTGCATGATTTTCCCAAAAGTAAAGAGCAATTACAAGTTCCACTTGTTTTTTAAGTAACGTTGGTCGAAGGCTCTTGGAGGACTACACTCACAAAACGCATGCAGGACAAGGGTATTCAGAGACTTCAGAGTAGTTTTACATCAATTGTAAGGACATTGGTAGATACTAGACTAATAAATACAGCACATGGGATTTGAACCGGGATGAACAGCATCATAAGTGATGGATTCAGATGGGAATGCCAGACAGAAAAACCTTTTGAGATCCTAGAATAACTTTTTCATGTTTTACAAAATTATTGACACCTATGCATCTGTTAGTGGTCTACAGGTCACCTGTTTGAGTGTAATACCCCTCCAGGTACTACATATATCAATGCTCTGTCAACCACTCAAAAAACCTTCTGTTCAACTTTGGATACCCATGGCCGAGAGGCTAGAACATCTATTCCCAGGGACAGGCAGGCAGCAGCTGCATCCGCCAGCTGACGAGAAGAAAGTTATGCTTCAGTCCAACACCTGGAACATGTCCTTCAACCTGACAATGATACATGTTCTTGGTATGTTTAAGTTTTAAAAATAAAAACCACCAAAGATCCTCTGTATATGGTTCTGGACAATCACCAGCGTCCAACAGCATCCGCCTCCCTCACCTCTAATTCCCGAAAGATGCTCCTTCCCACCTCTCTCATAACTCCTAACATAGTTTCCCTTTTCTCCCAATTCTTCCGATATTCTCCATCATTTCTCTCTTCTAGCTTCCCATCATTTCTTCCTTATTTCAATCCTTGGTCGAACAATTGATAGCAAATTGCCAAATTTGGCCATCCTTCTGGGAAGGCCAAATCTCTAAGAGATATTCCCATCACAGCATTTTTCATCACTCCAAAGATCTATTTGGAATTTTAGGTCTCTTTTTGGCATACAATCATTACAAGCATAATTATGATATTACTTCAAATAGCGTTTGAACAAATCCAAAACCCCGAGTTTCTTTGGACTCTTGCAAGGGTGTCGGGCTGCTTTAATCACTGCACTTCACCTGCTCTGTTTGTCATCAACCTGTGTCTGGATTCACAAGGATTTCCAATTAAAGGAACAGCTTGTTCATCCTTTCCATGTACAAGTGGTATGCTCACACCAGTAAATTTATACGATCACTTTCCTGACCTTAGAGAACCGCACTCCTTCAATCTGAGGATTGTCCTGCTGAGGACCATGTCATTAATACGTACCTTCAAATCCTGTATATTGTGTTGATTTGTCCATTGTCTGCTAATGTGATTAAATGAATGCAAAAGTACAATGATGTCTCCTTATGTCCTTGTTCCACATGTGATTTATATATTTATAAAATATAGATGTTTCCATCCTTACTTGATTAATTTGTTCCATAATGATGTCTTCAGCATCGGTGTGATGATCAAGCCGTTAAACGCTGCAAATCAAATGCCTTTCTCAGGACCGCAATGTCCCATTTCTATGGTGCAGTGGCAGATGCCACATGAGATATAACCGCGCAGGCATACATCAGGCAAAATGGAGATTCAAAGATTGTTGCAAAGTATAAGTAGTTCAAGGAAAATGTGTGGAACTTTTTTCTTTTTCTTTTTTCTTTTTTTTTGTATACAAGATCGAGACTCATGTAAAAGCTAATATTGATCAATAAAAAAGACAAACTGACACATACAACATATGATAAAGGGAGCGGCAGACAAGATGGAGAGCAGAGACATCGGGAGATCTGAGGGAGGGAGAGAGCTTGGGGGGAGGAGGCATGGGAAGGGGGGGGGGGGGGCGGGAGAGGTAAAAAAAAAACACATGAACACTGCTCGGACTTCCAGGAAAGAAGTCGGGTATTTCAAAAAAGTGGCTCTGGGGTGAATCGCTCAAGCTTTTGGGTCTCACTATCTGCCATGATCTTTCCTGGGAAAACCACATTTCAAATCTGGCCTCCAAAGCCAGTCGCCGACTGGACATCCTCCGTCGTGCGAAGTCCTTCCTTGGCACACCTGAGCTCCTCACCACGTACAAGACTTTCATCTGCAGCTCAATGGATTACTGTTCTCCCCTCTGGGCTGGTGCTGCTGCCTCACACCTAGCTCGGCTTCATGCTGTTGAAACCAAAGCTTTCAAAATCATTGGAATCTCCCGTGATGAAGCCAACTCCGAGGGCCTTTCAGTCACTCACCGCTGGCAGGTTGGTGGTCTTTCTGTCTTCTACCGACTGCTCTCCAGCCTTGCTCCCCCAGCTCTCTCTGTGCTCTGTCCCCCAAATATTCCTACAGGTCGCACAAGATCTGCCAGCAACACTCTTATGGTTAATCTGCCAAAATATAGACTCTCTGCTCACCTTCACTCCTTCATTCCTCTTTTCTCCCACCTCTGGAACAAACTCCCTCACTCCCTTCAATCCCACTCCACCCTCCAGGTCTTCAAAACAGCTGTTCACCACCATCTCTTATCTTCCCCCATCCAAAACGTTGATCTTTTCTACCCCCGCTAATTCACCCCAGATCCACTTTTTTTGAAATTCCAACTTCTTTCCTGGAAGTCCTTGCAGTGTCCATATGTTTTATACCTCTCCCACCTCCCCCCAAGCCCTCACCCTCCCACAGATCTCTCGATGTCCCTGCTCTCAAATGTTGTGTTTGTGTCCTTCCCCCTCTCTCCCCATCTTGTCTACCGCTCCCCTTATTATACGTTTTATGTGTCGGTTTGATTTTTTGTGTGATTAATGTTAGCTCTTTCACGAGCCTCGATCTTGTATACAAAAAAATAATATATATTAACGGGGGTAGAAAAGATCAAGGTTTTGGATGGGGGAAGATAAAAGATGGTGGTGAACAGCTGTTTTAAAGACCTGGAGGGAGGAGTGGAATTGAAGAGAGTGAGGGAGTTTGTTCCAGAGGCGGGAGAAAACTTTAACTGAAGAAATCAAAAACAAACAGAGGAGAGTTGTGTGCCAGTGTGGGAAAGGCCTGACAAGCATAGGAGCCAAAGAGGGATGAAAACCAGCATTGTTATTGTGATAATTACACCGAGTTATAAAGACTATTATAAATAAAATTATTACCTGTTGGGAAAGATGGGGGGAGGAAAGAAAAGACAACAATTTTCAGGTATAAAATTCAGAAATTTCAGGTAGAGCCAGTCATGTGATGAAGATTGTATGCAGGGCGAGTGTAGAATGAAGGCACGTCGTTCATCCTGGCAAGGAAGTTTAACGATGTTATCACCAGTGATGCACTGCCAGGTTTGGCCTGACATTTAGCTCCAGAAAAGGCAGAACACCAGCCAAAAGCACCACACGTCTGTCGGCTTTGTCTCTGCTTTGCAAGTTATCATGCTTTGGCCTGCACGAATAGGAAGAGGCATTCTTCAAGCGTACATTGTTTTACACTAAGTGCACCCTTGAAAATTCTATCAATAATGTTTCATTTTTTATTTCTTTTTTTTGGTCTGCTATAACCCAAGACGACTGTTCTGTTTTTGAAAGCCTTATTAGGTAATGAAAGGTTTGCTGCATATAGTTCAGCGCTTCAGGCTGCTTTGGCAGGAGTTGAGAGTTTTACTTCCTCGAGTCTGGCTGGTGAGCACTCGACATTGTATCAAAACAGCCAATCGTTTAATGATCGACTGGCTTTGTTTTCCCCTCTTGAAGTTGAAAATTGTGTTTCAAAGTTGAGGCAGCCCAAGCATGCAACTGTCAGTTCGAATCAAGTTTAAAATTAAATGAGTCATTAAAAACTCTCTTTTTTAACGAGTATACAACAACAATATTTGTGGTATTAGGTTATTACCTCTGCGACCAAAGGTGAATGGAGGTTATGTTTTCACCCCTGTCTGTCCCTTTGTGACCAACATATCTAAAAAAGTTGTGGACGGATTTGGACGAAACTTTGTGGACCGGTTGGGTGCCTGACAAGGACGGTTCGATTCGATTTTGGTGAAGATCTGAATATGGATTCGGATATGAGAATTATTAATTTTTTTAAATGATTCTTCACCATTGGGAGATAGGGCCAAAAAACGATACATAGCAGGATATCTCAAAAAGTTGTTGACGGATTTGGACGAAACTTGGTGGACGGGTTGGGTGTCTGACATGGACAAAGGTATTCGATTTTGGTGAAGATCTGAATATGAATTCGGATATGAGAATTATTTAAAATTTTAAGTGATTCTTCACGATTGAGTGATATGGCCAACCAGGCGGAGGCATGCTCTCTACTGAGTGCCGTTCTAGTTATTACTATTATTGTTAACATATTTTTTGCAATATGGAGAAGTAGTTCATCAATGCCTTCAAGGTTGCTGTCCACTGACACTTCGCAATGAACTGCATTCTTGCTCTTTGACTTTCACCACCCCCAATTTGCTTGCTCATTACTGTGCTCCCTTTTATTCTTGAGACACTTCCCTTTCTGGATACCAATCTTCTCCAAGAGCTTCAGTTGCCGTATTCATGAGATACTTTCATGGTGATTGCGCAATTGATATTTGAACAAAATGATAATTTTGATGTGAATTTCCTACTTACCAATTCTAAACAGACTCAGACATGATTTAGAAAGAATTTCGAGACCAGATTAGCCCCAGATAAGTCTGCTATTTTTCGATTGATAAAGAGGTTCGAGGTTTAAGTCCCATGGGACAGTACAAAATCTTCATTGCTCAAAATCTGGTCGCCAGAGGACTGCAATATCACAAGGAAACTTAGAAGCGGTCCATTCCATGAAGCAGTTTTGAGGCCAGGAAATTGCTGCGTCGTCGATTTCAAGCATTGAACTCGTCTTTTGAAGTACATAAATAATTCTGAAGCAGGAACTAAAAATGTACTCTTATCGCATACAAGTGAAGCAAAAACTAACAGACAATGATAACCAACTTAGTGTGATGATGTGTGACTGGTTTGAGGAAAAGAATGCGTCAGAATCAAAATTTTCTGAGTAATGTGTGGTTTTCTGATGATGACCACTTTCTTTTAAGTGGTCATGTTAACTGTACTGTAAAAACAACGTGTTTTGAGGTTCTAGCTTTCCTGATGGATTTCTTGAAAGGCTGTTGCACAGCCAGGGATGCATTGCTTCGGTTGCCCTATGCAAATCTGGCTTCATCGGGCCGTTCTGGTTTCAAAATGAAGAAGGGTAACCGGCAACCGTAACCACCGAACGGTACTTGAAAGTTGTCCAGAAGTTCTGGATTTCATCAGCAAGGAAGCACCACCGTGACAGGGCCGTGAAATGGTTTCAGGAAGATGGGGCCACACCTCACACTTCCAACAGATCATCGATAGAGTGGCTACAACAAAAATTCATTGATAAAATCATCTCTCGAAGGACAGATGTTGAATGGACGCCCCATTCTCCAGACCTCCACCCACGTGACATATCTTTGGAGTTACCTGAAGGATAGAGTGTACCAGGAGAGACCTCAGACTATTGACAACCTTGAAAATACAATTGCCACCGCCATCGAAGCTTTTCCGGTTGAGGAATGCAACCGAGTTACCGACAACTTCACCAGGAGGATCCATTTGTGCACGCTGCATTAGGGCAGCCATTTAGAACATGGTTTGTGAATTGTCTTCTGAAATCACTATAGTTTCATTTTTGTGTGTTACTTTATTCGATACATTACAAAGATTCTTACGTATAAGTTTAATGTTGTTGCAATGGAAAATTAAAAAGTATAAAAACAACTTTGGGTAGTGTTTTTTATTATTATTATGAAACACGCTTGTAATACATGACGTTAGCGATGCATCCATTGCTACATGTGCTATATGTTCCAAAGCATGTTGCACAAGTGTCCTTATACATGTGCAATGCCCTGTGATTGTCTCAGTCAACTATTTATCTGTGAGAGTTATCGGCTACGTGTGAAACTGTGTCTGCTACACTGAGTGTCTCCCTATATCTTATCTTCTTCTTCCCGATGGCTTGAGAGTGCAGGATGTATGATATTATGCTTGATGTCCTTAACTAGTTGTGGGTGTGCGGTGTCAGGCTCTGTCGTCCCTGCCACCCCCCTGACGACGATCTCCGGCAGTGGCGGGTCGAACTGCTGTTCTGACTGTGACGATGCTGCAGGCTCTATCGACTGACAGTGATGGTCGGTTAAGTGGTGCTGATGTCGACGAATTTCGCGGCCGTCCTGCAGGCAAATCACGCAGGACAGTGGACCTGGCTTCTCGATGATGTGTCCCGGTAGCCACCCGGTCCCAGTGTGCACCTGCACCAAATTTTCGGGCAAACACTGGATCTCCAATGTTGATACAGCGACTGTTCGATGACTTATCGTGCACCAACTTTTGATTAAGCTGGCTCTGATAAACATTTGATGATATGTCCGGTTTGAGATTGTCAAGTGTCGATCTCACGTGTCGTTTCATCAATAACTCAGACGGAGCTGCACCGGTTGTTGATTGTGGCGTGATGCAGTATTTGAACAGGAGACGAGAAAGCTTTGTTTCCAGGGTTCCCTCCTGAAGTTTCCGCAATCCGGATTTGATGATTCCCACGGATCGTTCGGCCAAGCCATTTAAAGCCTGGTGATGTGGGCTGACAAACTCATGTTTGATGCCATTCCGACGTGTGAACTCTGCGAACTCGGAATTGGAAAAACAGTACCGTTATCACTCATGATCATCCTGGGCAGACCATGAGTGGCAAAACAGTGTCTGGGTTTTTCGATGACAATGGCTGACGTAGTACCACGTGTCAGATAGGTATCGATCCATTTTGTGTGCGCGTCCGTGATGATTAGAATCATTCTGCCGTTAATAGGCCCGGCATCATCCAGATGTAGGCGATGCCACGGTTCCCTGGGCCATTCCCAGGGATGCAGTGGCACTTTCGCAGGTGTAATCCGGGTGCTCTGGTAGGGGTAACAATGTCGAACATGATGTTCGATATCAGCATCAAGCTTCGGCCACTACAGATAGTTTCTGGCGAGTGACTTCATCTTCACAATCCCGGGGTGATATTCATGGACTTCATCCATGACCCTGAAACGCAAATTTTCCGGGATCATGACACGACATCCCCAGAGGAGGTAACCATTTTCCATGCTGAGTTCCTTTTTACGTGCTTTAAAAGCCGCAAAAGCTGGGTCACCCTCAGGTAGCAAATGCCATCCACGCTGCACATCATTTACAGTTCTGGACAGAATGGGGTCTCGTCGAGTATGAGTGCGGATCTGGCCGGAATCGACAGGACAATCTTCCAGATGATCCATCGGTGCGACAATGGATCCTGGTGTAGGTGAATCATCAATGGATTCTGGAAGGGGTAACCGACTCATGGCATCTGCATTTGCGAGAGACGAACCAGGCTTATAACATATGGTGTAGTCAGAAGCAGTGAGAAACAGGGACCATCGGATGATCCTGGGCGGTAGTGTGTCAGATGTCGCCTTAGTAGGACCAAACAGACTGATCAGCGGCTTGTGATCATTGCGAATCGTGAAATGATGTCCAATAAGGTACTGGCGAAATTTGCTGACACCAAAAAAACGATTCCCAATCCTTCCATGTCAAGTTGGGAATAGTTCTTCTCTGCCGGGGACAACGTTCTGGAATCAAATGCAACAGGTCTTTCAGTACCATCAGGCATCACGTGTGATTATACACTACCCACTCCATAGCGACAGGCATCGCATGTCAGCACAAGATCCTTCTCTGGATCAAAATGAACTAGAACATTGGACGATTTGAGCAGATCCTTGGAGGTCTGGAATGCTGATTGTTCAGTGGACCCCCAGCTCCAAGAGACTCCTTTTCTCAAAAGACGATAAAGGGTACCCAAAACGTCGGTCACATTCGGGATGCAATGACCATAGAACTGAATCAAACCAAGGTATGACTTCAATTCGGTTACGACTCGTGGAGCAGGAGCATCCTTGATAGCTCGGACTTTCGCATCTGTCGGGTGTAGATCCTCAGCATCAATCGTATGACCCTGACCCAGGTACATGACCGATGGAACCATAAATTTGCACTTGTCTCGACGCAAACATAGGCCAGACTCCGAAATCTTCTTCGGACTCGATCCAGGTTTTGTAGATGTTCAGCATCCATACGACCAGTAGCCAGAATATCATCCTAGTAAGAAATGACGTTGCGTTCGGCGGGAAACAAACTGTCCATGACACGTTGATAAATGCCTGGTGCAGATTTCACTCCAAAACTGAGTCAGTGGTACCTGCACAACCCACGATGTGTGTTGATGGTAAGATACTGTTTCAAATTCTCGTCCAAGCGGAGCTGTAGATAGGCGGATTTGAGATGAAGTTTAGTAAAAGTCTTGCCTCCCGTGAGACGAGCGTAGACGTCTTCGATCCTCGAGATTGGATATTTATCCAATAAATAACACTTGTTCACAGTCATGTTATAATCTCCACATATGCGGATGGACTGGTCCAATTTTATGACCAGAACGATGGGCGCCGCCCATTCGTCATACTGAATTTGCTCGATGATCCCCATATTTTCAAGATGATCCAGTTCCTTGTCAATCCGCTCCCGCAGGGCGAAAGGGACTGGGCGAGCTCTGCAAAATATAGGATTGGCATCCCGGTCAACACTGAGTTTAGCTGTATGTCCTTTCAAGGTTTCAAGCTCATCCGTGAAGACATCCGGGTACGTATCCAGCACATTTTTGAGTGTCTATGCTGCGGTAGCAGAAACATTGGCTGCCTGGAGTTGAAGAATGCCTTTCCACTTCAGTTGAATTATGCTCAACCAGTACCTGCCAAGTAAGGAAGGGCCCTTTCCAGGAATGACGATCAGGGGTAGGTGAAACTCACAGTTATCGTAGCCCACCGTGACGTCACATGGGAACAATCTTCTCACCTGTATAGGTGGAGAGTCCATAGGTAGTAGGTTTCAGATAGGGTCGGTCAGCATCACTCCACTGGTTTGTGAAAACAGCACGGCTGATAAGCGAGACAGCCCCGATTTGCAAGTGATGCAAGCTGGAGCAATATGGCCAGTTTTCGAACAGAAATGGCAGGTTGCATCTTTGAACCGACACGTCTCTGGAGGGTGCTTTCCGTTGCACCGAAAACATTTGTTGTGTGTTTGAGACTGCACTGGCTTCTGACGAGGAGACTTGCTCCAACGTTTTTGGCTGATCATGATCCAAACGATTCACAGCAGGGCTGGTACCAGACGAGCGAGTGGCACCGATGCTTGTAGCGTTGCGTTCAGCACTTTCCATGGAAATGGCGTTGTCTCCGGCATTTTGGAACGTCAGTCTTCTCTCAGCAAGCAGGCGTCTACGAGTGCGGTCATCGGACATGCCAACCACCAGCAAATCATGGAGCATGTCGTCAATTATGTCCCCAAACTCACACAGATGTGAGTTTTTTGAGGTGTGCAATGAAGTCTGCGATCGACTGACCTTGATGCTGTCTGTACATGTAAAAATTAAACCGACACAGGATGACTGAAGGAGATAGATTACAATGTTCCTTCAAAGCGGCCTTGAGCTCTGCATACGTGTGCTCCTGGATTGTCCGAGGACGAATCAGGTTTTTAACGAGTGTGAACGTCTCTCCCCCACAAACGGACAGGAAGATGGCCTTCATCTGGGCTTCCATTGCGATGCGTTCACCTCAAAATAGAAAAACAACAGCTCAGAATACATGTCAAAATCTCCCTCATGAGGGTCAAATTCATCGATATGGCCGAAAGAAGTCATGCTCTAGATGTTTATCCTCGTCGCCATGTAAGGCATCTCGACAGCCTACGATCGATTGTTGCACATTTATTGACTCTCCAGATACAGGCCCGTTTCACCCCAGTGCCGTCCGAGCTGAGCCGTAACTCCCGGAAACGGAAAAATACCCCCCGCGGTCACGGTGTCGGGATAAAACAGGGAATGTTTGCACCTTCATACATGACATTCCGTTTCTCTTTTTACCCCAAAATTTTGTGTTTCTACATTTTCAATGCTATTAGATTCCCCCAATTCAAAAAAAACAACAAAGCAACATATTATTCTGCCTTGTACTTGTACTTCCTGTACATCTTCCTGTCTTCCTCTATCATTTTCTAAATGTCTTCATTGAAGAATATCCTTCTTCTTCCTTTAAAAGCTATGAAAACATATTAAAATGCTTCAACACTTCTCTTATTTCTCCGGCATCAGCACCCCACGTGTTCCTCTTCGTTACGACCTTCTCTCTTCCTCACAAGGCATATTTTGCAAACCTGTCTCTCACTGAAGTGCTTAATCTGTCATTCATCCTCTGATTCCAACAGCATGAGCTTTCTCCATGCCTTCAACAACTCGTTCCACCAATCCCATGATCATTTATCTCAGAATGTTAAACATAGGAATCTCGAGAAGACCAGTTTGCAGAGGTGGCAAATCCCTTTCAGGTTATTTTATAGTGTCAAAACCCACCGTATCAGAACCCTCACCACATTTTCTACAAGCCTGCATCTTTCAACCTCACCTCTTCTACATGTCCCCTCTTCAGCATCCTTCAGTTCAAGTTACCCCTTTCGCCCCACACCCCACCCTCTCCAAGCTCCCACCCCCCAAACTCACCCGCCTCAGCTCCTCCCTCGTCCTGCCTCCTCTTGGCTCCCTCCTCATCCTGCCCCTTTCCGCTTTCTTCTCGTATCCCTTCCCTCACTTCAAATGGCACCACAGCCAACTCCTCTCGTGAGAAGACTGAACGCCTCAATTCTGTGTTTGCTTCCAAATGTTGTGTCGCCAACCCCTCACTCTTTGTACCCACACTTCCCAGACTGTGTCTTTTGCACTTGAGAAGGTGGAGAAGTTTATTTAAACCCTCAACAATGACCCTGCTGCTGGACCAGATGGAATCAGCTGAATTGTCAAAAAATAATGCTCTGCTGCACTTGCACATCCTCTTTCTGCTCTGTTCACCCTATAATTTGCCCTAGGCCATCTTACATCTGCTTGGTTATCTGCAAATATCGCTGCACTACATAGAAAAGGTGCAAAAACAGATCCCCTTAACAACAGACCATCAGCTTACTTCCAATCATCAGCAAGCTCATGGAATCCATCATGACAGTTCACATGAAATCCTTCCTATTCTCCAACAGCTTCATCTCAGATCATCAATTCAGATTCAGACCAGGTCACTCCACCTTGGACACGCTGCTTCTACTCACCCAATTAATAGATGGAGGCCCTAATGTCAGACATGAGATTAGGGCCATCTCTCTGGACATCAGGCATCCCACCTGCTCACCAAACTTACTGACTTCCTCCACTCTCGTAGCCAGCATGTGGCTCTCGTAGCCAACATGTGGCTCTGAACAGAATCTTTTCATCTCCACTCCATGTCAAAACTGGAGTGCCCCAATGTAGTGTTTTGGGCCCATTCCTATTCCTGATCTTCATCAATGATCTTTCTGAGTCTCTTGAAAATTCCCTTTATCTATTTGCTGATGTCTGCACCCTCTGCTGTGAGATCCGTCATCCTTCTAGCAGGCAAGCTGCAACCTCTTCCCTCTCTTCAGAGCTTGACAATCACAAGCTGGCTGGTCAAATACTAGGACAGATTTCACAATCTCACCAACACTCTCTCTCTCCGAAAGGACTGTCTGGCAACTCTCCCCCACCCCATCTACTCCCTTAACAATCCTCCTGAAGCAGATCAGTCACTCAAACTCTTGGGTCTCACTGTTAGCTATGATCATTCTTGGGCAAACCACATTTCAAGGTTGGCCACCAAAGTCAGTTACTGACTGGGCATCCTCCATCATACAAAGTCCTTCCTTGACACGCCTGAACTCCGATCTACCTACAAATCTTTCATCTGCAGTTTGATGGAGTACTGCTCTCCCTTCTGGGGTGGCCCCCCTGCTTCTCATCTTGCTCAACTTGATGCTGTGTAACCCAAGGATTTCAAGATCATTGGTATCTTCCACGCTGAAGCTGAGTCAATGGGACTATCACTCTCCAATCACATACAGGTCCGATGGTCTCTCAGTCTTTTACTGACTCCTTTCTGATCTTGCACCCTCTGCTCTTTCTGTGCTCCCCCTCCCCCTCCCACCACCCCCATCCCCAAGGTTTCTGCAGTGTGCACATGGTCCACAATCAACCCCCCTCTGGCAAAACGATCAAAACATCACTGGTTCACTTCTCATCTCCACTCATTTTTTCTTTTTTCCCAATGTGGAATCAACTTCCACACTCTCTTTAATCTCATCCTTTCCTCCAGGTCTTCAAGACAGCTGTTCACCACCATCTCAGATCATCCCCAATCCAAAACCAAGGATCATCCGACCACCCCACTGCCCCAAGCCTTCCTCCTTCAAAATTTCCAGTTTTCCTTCCTAAGAGTTTTCTTCTGTATCCACCCTGTCCTACCCTTGCATCCTTTACTTCCCCCTATTCCTCCCCACACCCATTGTTTGTCCAAGTCTCCCTCTATTTTGTCCGTCATCCCTGCTGTTGGTGTCCCTACCCTCTCTTTTTTGTTCCTTTTGTTCTGTTATTCGTGATCCATTCAGTGTTCTAGCTCTTCCATGAATGATCCTTGATTCTGTATACAAAAGGAAAAAATCCCTTTTGATTACCCTTGTTTAGTCAAAATGTAACTGGCTCATTGCTGTCCATTTTATTCAACTTGCTTAGAATATGGGACCAACATTTGGTATAAATATGTTCATTGCCTGATATATAGATTAACGAGAATATTTAAACAGGTACTTATATATTTGGGAAAAATTGGCTCGACCCTCACTATTTTGAATCTTGCATGTCCCACCTATAACGGTTGATCACCGAAGCCAGGTGAGCTTATTTTGTTGATCAGGGTCATTAAGGAGCCATGAACGTTAGGCCAACTCTTGCAACAGTAATCTGCAGCGAGCCTTGGTCTATTGCACCTCATGAGGGTAGCATAAACCCCCTCAGCTTGTGACACTACACCAACTTTGCTAATACAAAGGAGTTTTTGAGCTGACTGCATCACATTATACTGTACCCCAAACAGCCAAATCAAGAGAAAATATCTTCCACAAAGTGAAAAAGACAACATTTGTGTGCTTCTCAATATATCTAATTCTCAATGAAAAAGCAGCAGCCCACTGCTAGTCTATGATATAGTAGTTAGAAAGACTTGATGAACATCCACAAGTAGCCAAGGCAATGCCAAATGAGAGCATTTGATCGACAAACCATCAGATAGGCAACACTTGAAAGAGGAAGTTGCTCTTTAATCCCAGTCCACCGGGTCACATGCATTCTTCCAATAATTCCCTTCTTGTAAAACTCCCTAATTCTCGACTAACTACTCACCCCCCACTCCTTTATTCCTCTGTTCTGCCACCTGTGGAGCATCTTTCCTCAATCTGATCAATGTCAGTATGTCACTGTCCCCACCAGGGCTCCAAAGTTGGCATTGCATCATCATTTCGGGTCCTCGGGTCATTCTGCATGCCAACTGGTAATCTTTCCCAATCCTCATTGACTCTCCCCTACTTCTCCCCATCTACTTGCAGGTTGCTAAGTTTCATTCCCTCTTCTCTCCTCCTACTGTTCGATCATGACCTTGTTGCAGCCACCTGTACCATTGCTCTACTGTCAGTACCTTCTACCCTCTGCCACCTCACCATTTCTTGAACCTAGACTTTGTATACATAAAGTAAGTTACACAAGCAAGAAGATCAACAACGTCCTTATAAAATTCAATAGCAAGACTAAACCATGATGGCAGTTTAGCAGAAATGGAAGGAACAATAAGAGCAGCATTTAACAAAAGGAAGGAAACAATTGTGACGATTACATAAAATTACATCACTTAAAACACAAGCATCAAATTCATTCCATTTTATTATTCCTGTTGATTGATGAAATTGCACCAGGGAAATATACAACTACAAAAATGTGATTGTCTTAGGAGTAGAAACTACATTTTCCGAGAGATTTAAAAAAACTTGATCAAGTTGTCCATTTATCCAAGTTTTCAGAAACGTTTTTGGAACCAATTTAAGAGCTTTTTTGCTCCAGATATATCTAACTTGTAAATAAAAGTTTGTTTGTTTTTCCGTTTATGCTTTCGGATCCTGCACGAACCAGTGCGACAAAACTTTGCCTGGCCTCCTCTTTCATCCAGAGGAAGGTCGAGAGCTATGTTTGGATAAAAGAAATTGACCGCAGATAAAACCAGATAATTGGCCTTCAGGCCTGATCAGGTCTTGTGCTTATACACTGCCTGCAATTCTTTTCATGGGAGCGATTGAGTAATATGTATTGTGAAGATCGTATGTTGAGGTTGTCGTGACTTGTTGTCAACAACACAAATTTAATTAGCAGATTAATTCATTGAATTTCCATGGGCAACGCCGCGTACTTCAGCTAGTTATGTATCATTTGAGGCACGATCTGGATATCATTAAGGCGTCATCCTTGGTGCACGCTAATGTAATTTACTTAAATATTAATTGGGCTCAACGAGAAAAGAAAGAAACAAGGTGCACGGACAGGACATGGTTTCTCCGAACCAAAAAGGCCACACAAACAGACAATTGCAAAAATAGTTGGAAAGCTAAATAGTCTAGTAGGAAGACTAGGTCCCCCTGCACCCCCCGGAGATATACTTCTAATCAGTGTTTCTAGATTGGAAAAAATGTGTAGAAAATGACTAGCTATGGCCCCAAGCTGAATAAATGTCCCACATACCATTTTTATGCAAATTACTGCTGCAAATTTTATGCAAAATTATGCAAATTTTATGCAAATTTTTGATGAGGAGTAGAGTTGAGGGGTCTTTGAGGGCTTCATCGAGGTGCTCTCGGTTGCAAGACTGGGTCATTCTGAGAAGCACAGCAGGGTCAGAGATCATGATGTTCTCCTCCTCAGTGAATCTCTCCATCAACAGCCTCTCCATTGCCTCACACACTGTTTTGAGGCAAAAGAGGGACTTTGCGTAGGCCTTTCCACTGAGAACACCTTTGAGAGATCCACTTGTTACTAGTTGTGCCTCAAAGAGAATCTCTGCATATCCAGAACCACGCATCTTGTGTCCAGTGAGCATCCCGATGTAGTTCATGGATGTGTGGAAGGGTCCAATCGTTACTACATGACTAGCAAATTCATTTGGCCAGCGCCAGATGATGGGAAGGGCTTTCATGCAGACACCCAGATCAAATGTATTCAGGACCCATCTCTGACCCACCTCAGCAGTTGCTGCCTCGGAACGCTTCAGTAGCTCACGAACAACTGCGTTGTCTGTGATCGGTTGGTGGATAGGCGTGCAGTAGTCGACTGTTGATTTGCTGGGTGGGGGAGAACCAGTTGCAGAGGTGAAACCCCCTAGCCCAGGCACAGGCTGCAGGCCATTGCCATGCCATGCAGGCACCAGGCACAGACCGATCACAGACAACGCAGTTGTTCGTGAGCTACTGAAGCGTTCCGAGGCAGCAACTGCTGAGGTGGGTCAGAGATGGGTCCTGAATACATTTGATCTGGGTGTCTGCATGAAAGCCCTTCCCATCATCTGGCGCTGGCCAAATGAATTTGCTAGTCATGTAGTAACGATTGGACCCTTCCACACATCCATGAACTACATCGGGATGCTCACTGGACACAAGATGCGTGGTTCTGGATATGCAGAGATTCTCTTTGAGGCACAACTAGTAACAAGTGGATCTCTCAAAGGTGTTCTCAGTGGAAAGGCCTACGCAAAGTCCCTCTTTTGCCTCAAAACAGTGTGTGAGGCAATGGAGAGGCTGTTGATGGAGAGATTCACTGAGGAGGAGAACATCATGATCTCTGACCCTGCTGTGCTTCTCAGAATGACCCAGTCTTGCAACCGAGAGCACCTCGATGAAGCCCTCAAAGACCCCTCAACTCTACTCCTCATCAAAAATTTGCATAAAATTTGCATAATTTTGCATAAAATTTGCAGCAGTAATTTGCATAAAAATGGTATGTGGGACATTCTTTCAGCTTGGGGCCATAGCTAGTCATTTTCTACACATTTTTTCCAATCTAGAAACACTGATTAGAAGTATATCTCCGGGGGGTGCAGGGGGACCTAGTCTTCCTACTAGACTAAAACCTCCTGGATAGATTAAGTGTAATTAACCTCAAATGATGAAATGTACGATACTCTGGGCAGAGCATCGGTGCTGCTGAAACAGTTCCTGGGAAAAAGTTATCCTGGGTGGTTTGCCGTTACTTTCCCAGCAGAGAGTCAGGAATTTGGAATTGGTTCATGATGCCACCGAAAAACTCGCCTGCTTTTCACGAAGATACAATGGGATCTCTAAGGAACATCAACAACCAATTCTGGTTGACAAACTCTTCAGCTTAGAAATGGTTGCTCTTCATATCTGAAGGAGGCCATTCACCTGAAACATGCAAACTCCCTGGTCAATTTGTTTACAGTGCAGAAGCTGCTTCCCAGACAGCAACCACACTCTAAAATAATTATCAGTGCAACCTGGTAGTGCAGAACCTTCCAGAAGACCAGACCACTTGGTACCCACAGCCCGGAGAGGAATTTGCAATGTGTTCAGCGTGCTGGGGTTAGCTCGCATACTCTTCATGAGGGACATCATGGGATCTTTAATGTCCACCAACGATGTTGGCAAGATGGGATGCTCAGTTAAACATCCATCCAAGAGCTGGCACACACATTGATGAATCACCTTGCCCGTGAAACACCAGGATGAGTTTATAGCTGGGCCGAGATTCAAACCCAAATGAAATAGGTCGGAGGTGAGTGTGCATCCCTCTGGGCCATTCTGCCAGCTCAACAATTAGCTTACAAAGGCAAAAGGTAATTTTGATTATTGTTTGCTGAAAACGTGGGGCTGACAGAAATGGCCTAGAGGTACGCACACTCACCTCTAAGCTGTCAAGCCTGGGTTTGAATCCCGACCCAGCTATAAACTGTCATCCTGGTGTTTCACAGACAGAGTGATTCATCAATGTGTGCGGTCTCCCTTGAATGGACGTCCTGTCTGCCAGTTTTCGTTGGTGGACATTAAAGATCCAATGGTGTCCTTTGCAAAGTGTAAGCGAGCTATCGCCGGCACCATGAACAAATTCCTGCACGAACCAGTCGAACGTCAGGCCCGGCCAGCCGGTTCGTGAAGACTCGGGCCAAGCTTCCCCCGGCTGACCCCACAAGGTGGGATAATGGTGGTCATTAAAGAAGAAGAAGAAGTTTGCTGAAAACATATGCTCTGCACCAAGTACAATGGCAATTGTAATCAGTCACCTTGACCACCATTCGAGCAGTTAATCAACTTGAAGACAGGCGGATAGTTGTTTCAAAGAATACAAGCCCATGCTTTCGTCTTCACACTTTTTGTGCCACTTTTGAAGCACATTGCAAATACATAGGCACTTTCATATTTTGTTCAATTCCATATAAAACATGCAATGGCCATAAACACTATTTTACTTCATGTTAACAAATGATAACATGCAAATGCAAACAACAAGTAAAATTGCACAATCTTCTGTTAAAATAGTCAATGTCAAGTGTATTATTCAATCCCGAATGACTAAGTATTCTTACATAAAAATGACATATGGTGGTCTAAAGAGACATTATCATATAATGGGCCTCAGCCATGAAATTGAATGTCAAGATGTAAATTGGAAGATTAAACACCAAGTTAAATGTACCTAAAAATAGATAAATGTACTGGCTGATCAAGATTGACCATCAAAGTTGGATCTTTTTTTTGTACTGACAATTTTTCTAAATCTGTTTTCTAAATTCTAAATTTTTCTAAATCTGTTTTCTAAATTCTAAATCTGTTTTCTAAATTCTAAATTTTTCTAAATCTGTAGCTAGAGGCTTCTAGGTAGGTTTGGACCCCCTAGCGAGGCAGCCAATTGCGATTTCCGAATCACTCAAACTTTACCGAGTGGCATCCAAACGTCTTTGGTTAAAAAGTTACCATGAGTGGTGTTTCCACCGCACAAGGATATACCGCCAAACCTTGCGTTCCGATGCATTTCAAACTGCCGGAGAGCATATACTAGTCCTGGATATTCCTTAGGTAATGACACAAAGGTTCTATTCACATACAATGGGGTATTCACAGTACACCCAAATTCTTTTTTGTCAAAGTAACTGAAACGCTTACCTTACCCGACTAAGATACAACAATAAAACAGCAAAGACTGTATGATATCACTAGGTTATAGCTATTTAAGATACTATGCACAACTGACTTCACAATGCAGATGTCAGGCAAATAGTGAATCGCTGAATAAAGAAGTCTGACATGCAGCAGGAACCATTAAAGGAGCGACACTGTGGTGTTTGACATAAAGGGGATTTACACTTACCCACACGAAAGCCACTGCCAGTCAGCATGTCTGCACCATGGCCATGCTCGCTGATTAGTGTAGTAGTGTTGCCTTTCTCACAAACGTTTTGGCAGCGACCACCGGCGCACACCATCTTGCAGATAGTTGGCGTGAAAACCACCTTTATACGGCCCAGGCTTTTGCCGCCCGAAAGCTTTCCTGGACAGGGGAGAGTCAAGGCAAAGATGAGAAGGAGAAACCGGTGAGCTGTGGCCATCGAGACTAAACAAGAGGTTCGTCTTGGGAGGTAAGAGGATCAAACTACGGCACCGATTCCTTCCCGTGAATGGAACACCGGCCTGGCGTCTTTATAGTACGGCCCGAGTACTAGCCAGCTGTGGCGCTCGCTGTTTGGGGTTGGAAATGAGAGCAGGGGGTATGTGAAGTGGGTGTGGGGAAGGAGGGGCAGGAAAAGCGTCTTTGCTTACGGAGTGGCTAAGGGCTACGCTCCAAAACCACATATGAAGGAAGCCCAAACTCAGAGGCAGGATTAGCCATCACAAAGCGGCATTTAGCCGTGACTCTGATGGGAGGAATGCTGGTGAAAGAGAAATACGGCACAGGAGGTAATGGGTGAAACTACAGGCCGAGGGCAAGAACCCGAAAGATTCATGTCAAGTTCTTACAATTAGTCACAGAGCAAAGTGATGTCTGCAGGCCCTTATGATACTCACATCCTAAAAGGACACAGGATTTTAGCAGAGGTCAAGCTTGATGAATCATTCTGCTACTGTAAATGAAATGCATACCAAAACACTGAAAACCATGCAACTTTAAACTGGTTTACTTCAGGTCTAGTTCAATCTCACCCCTAATCCCTGCCTCACATTCTCTTTTAAAAAATTATATTCGAGTGGGAAAAATGTGTTCCTTTATTTTAGTTCAAGCAGTAAACATGGTGGACCGAATCCCTTTGAGTAAACCACCGTTTAGAGGCCATTTTTCCCCGCAAAGCGGGGGTTGGCCTTTTCGGGGACCGTGGTAGTTGTTGTTTTTTGGTCCCCTTTTTGAAGCAATGTTTTACGGCCGGATGCCCTTCCTGACGCCAACCCTTTTTGCCGCCTTCAACGACAAACAGGGAATTACCAGTGAACTGGTACTCAATTAGCCGACCTCGGAAGGATGACAGGCTGAGTCAACCCCCCTGGCGTTAATTCAGCGATCGACCGAGATTCGAACCCAGGATCCTAGGATCCCAAGCCGGCACCCTAGCCGCTAGCCCAACACCAGGGATTCCCTTTTCCCTTTCCCTTTCCCTTTAACCAATTCCTTTATTCCCAATTCCAATTCCCAATTCCTTTAGGCGAGGCTTTTCCTTTTAATTTTAGGAACCAGGGAATCCCTTTGAGTAAAGAATAGATATTCTTGACACTCAAGCATGTTTCATTGCATACGTCTCATGTGATGGGATCCAATGAGGTGCCCATTAAATATCATCAGAGATTTTTGTAGCGTCTCTCAAGTCTCAGGACCAATATATTTGAGCACTGGAGATGGTTGTAAGTTTATCTTGAGTCGGATGTTTGCTGTGTTCTTGGAAGCAAGATAAAATGGCACTAAAGTGTTGAATGAAATACAAGCTTTAGGCCTACTGACATCCAGTAGCTTTTCTCGCTTTAAACTATAACAAAAATTTCTCATGAGATGTATGTAAGATGCACGCCAGATTTCGCTCAAATCTCATGAGAAGTAATTGTAGATTTTTGCAGAAGAAAGCTAAAACTTGTGCATATCCTCCTTTCGTTTAACATGCAGTAACTGATTTTTTTCACTCCTCTTAAGATGGATAGCAAACAGGTAAAAAAAAAACAGGGCATAGAACACGTGAGGTCAATGCAACTTGAAGCAGGTTCCTTTGTTAAAATTTGTTTACTCCAGAGCAGTACGTAGTTCCTTAATATAATTATCAATGAGTGTTTAAAGTTGCAGCTGACTGCAGATTTTACCACAGCCATGCAAGACTTTCCTTAATCGTGGTCATATCAATGGTAGAATGATGTTTTAATTATAATTATTGATCTGTTTCCACATGTGATCAATGTAAAAAAAATTTTTTTACAGCGTAGCCCATAGGGAAAAACCGTCTAGAACAGTGTTTGCACATCCGTATGTATGTATGTATGTCCCCTCAAACGTATACCAATCAGAGCTGAGGATCTGGTCACATGACAGGGTGATGTGATTACGTCTGATGTCATTATGCCAGTACGGCGGCTGACTCTCCACACTATGGCATTTTGAGTCCAATTTCGTTCAGGCCAAACATATCGTCGAACCTGTCATATATCACAATCGCCGTGCTCTACCTTTACGTTTTTCATTCAGTGTGAAACAAACAAACCGATTGTTAAAATGACCATCAAATATCGAAACCATCGGCATTACGGCTCTTCCAACAATATGGTACTTATAGGCCTTAGGCTTCATGAATCACCTTCAGACCGCTTCGGACAAATTAAGCTCAGGTTTCTTAATGCAGTAACAGTAATGTATCGTTTCAGTCGTATCGTTTTCGTAACAATAATAATAATGATAATGATATCGTAAATATCACCATAACACTTTAATCCCAATGTCATGAATACAAAGGTAATGGATTGAAGCGGTGTATATTTCATGAATCAATGATAAGCAGTGTACGGTACTAACAACCGCGTAAGTAAGGAATTCGCCTCGGTTTTTTAATCGCATTTTATTAACCCAACCCTTGTGGGGTATATAGATTACAGTAGATCTTCCCTCAGTTCTGTAAGTAACACCTCACGGATTTCGGGATTTCTCCAAATTTATTTGCTAATGTTATAAACAGCATTAGCAACTGTTTAAAAAGCGAATCACGTGTGTTTGTGGTTTATAATATTTTACAATCCCGGCTACACCGCTGTTAGACTTTTGGTCTTGTTTTTGAATACCAAGTCGAGGCTCATGTAAGAGCTGACACATAGAACATGTAATAAAGGGAGCGGGAGACAAGAGGGGCAGAGAGCGGCAAGCACAACAACAGTAAAGAACAGGGACATCGGGAGATCTGTGGAAGAGAGTGGGTTGGGGCTGTGTGCATGGGTTAAAAAAAGATGAAGATGAATGATGATGAATTGATGATGATGATTGATTGATGATGACTGATTGATTGGATGAGGATGATGATGAAGATGATGAAGATGAAGGATTTTCATGAAAGAAAACGGAATTTGAAGGAGGTGGGTTTGTGGTGGATTAACGGGGGTAGAAAAGATCAAGGTTTTGGATGGGGGAAGATAAGAGATGGTGGTGAACAGCTGTTTTGAAGACCTGGAGGGAGGAGTGGGATTGAAGAGAGTGAGGGAGTTTGTTCCAGAGGCGGGAGAAAAGAGGACTGAAGGAGTGAGGGTGAGCAGAGAGTCTTGATTTTGGCAGTTTAACCTTAAGAGGGTTACTGGCAGATGTTGTGCGACCTGTAGGAATATTTGGGGGACAGAGCACAGAGAGAGCTGGGGGAGCAAGGCCGGAGAGGAGTTGGTAGAAGACAGAGAGACCACCAACCTGCCTGCGGTGAGTAAGTGAAAGGCCCTCAGAATCAGCTTCATCGCGGGAGATTCCAATGATTCTGAAAGCTTTGGTTTCAACAGCGTGAAGACGAGCTAGGTGTGAGGCAGGAGCACCAGCCCAGAGGGGAGAGCAGTATTCCATTGAACTGCGGATGAAAGCCTTGTATGTGGTGAGGAGCTCGAAAGTGCCCAGAAAGGACTTCGCACGACGGAAGATGCCCAGTCGGCGACTGGCTTTGGAGGCCAGCTTGGAAATGTGGTTTTCCCAGGAGAGATCGTTCAAGCTCACATTCACATTCAGGCTCTGAGGCACCTGTGGAAGAAGTTGAACAGCAAGGAAGTTGTCGCTGCCAGACATTTATTGTAAAGGCCTGGCAGACAGGTGACGCAATACTCTTGCAGTTTATGTTTCAAATTGAGCAACATCTTGATGAAAAAAAGGTAAGTTATTTTCTCAAGAATAGTAAGGTATCCTTACCAGGTAAGACATCCTACGATTGTGATAAAGCTGTCCTTATCAGTTTAACAAATTGCTTGTGAAGATAATGACCAAACATCCACCCTCTGTAACCAAAATAATTTTGTCCAAGTTCTTCGCAATGCATTTCAAACTCATATACACCCAAGGGAAAGGAACTTGCAATCTGAACTCATCTACAAACAGGGCAAAGTGCCAAAACCACAAAGACTTGCACTTCATCTTTCTGGCATTTAAGTTTTTGTGTTTCATATTGGCATCTGTAAGCAGGAGTTACCTGTGAGCCACTCGCCTGTTGTAGCCAAAATTTTCTGAGGAATGCATTGCATCGTACATTCCCCCATTCTCACCCGTTGGCAATGGAAATGCGACCAAAGCTTTGTTGGTGATCATATAGAATAGTGAGTTAAGTGCTCAGTCCATGGGGTTGTGACTTTTGCAAAGAGTAGGTGAGTCATCGCCAGGACCATGGCTAAATTCAAAATCCCTGCCAAAAATCAGTTCCAGGCCTGTGTCAGGCCTGGCCGGCCAGTTCGTGGAAGACTTGAGCCAAAAAACGTTCCCAGGCTGACACAAAGTAGGTGGAAATAATTGGGGACATTAAATAAATAATAGTGGGTTGTTTATGGGGTCACTGTTTGCCAAAACAAACAGAATATTAATTTGCACACAAACAATCGATCGGCCATCATTTCTAGCAGTGTATCCCATTTTGCACCAGGTAGATAAAGTCGTTTTCATGGTGCGTTATTAGTGTGTTGCTGAGGTAGATGAGATTTTGTTTTTTGTTTTTAAAGAGGAGGAGGTAGGCTAAAGGGTTTGGATCCACTCCGCTATTTTTTGGGGAAAGATACATTATTACATAGACTCATTTCAATTATTTTTGGGTAATATGGACAGAGATGTCCAATTTCCACAATGCGTTTTGGACAGAAATGGCGATTATATATTTCCAAACAGATTCGGCCTATTCTTTTTTTCTTTACAGGAGTTAGGCTCATGGAAGAGCAAGGCAGAACTGTGAGTGGGACAAACAGGTAGGGAATGAATAAAGAGGAACAGTGGAGCAGGAGGGTGGATGAAGGAGAGAAACACTGAAACTAGCAAGTAAGATGGTTGAGTGAGGAAGGGGTGATAGGGAGTGGTGGGGAGGGGAGAAGTCAAGGTCCAAAAGTTGGGATGACAAGAGATGGAGATGCATTGCTTGCTTGAAGCCATGGATGGGAGTGTGAGACAGGACAGCCTCTGGAAGGTGCTTTCTTGGACAGGAGAGTTGAGAAATAAAAGAGTCTTGGTGTGAAGTCAGTCTTCATTTTGGAAGCCCAACCAAGAAGGGATTACTAGAACATGCATCCAGGAGTAGATAGAGAGGCTCGGAGGACTGAGACAGCAGAGAGGGCAATATCGGAAAACAGAGAGACCTGCATCGACCTATCTGCGATATGAGAGTAACAGACACTGCGCTTCAGCCTCATCACAGGCGATTTCAATAATTTTGAGAGCTTCAGATTCCAAAGAAGCTAGGACAGACATGTGATGCTGGAGTTCCAGCCATCGCACAGAGCAGTGACTTCACTGAGCTATGGATAAAGGCATTATTGACCGAGTAGCTCGATTCTTCCAAGGAAAGACTTGGATTGATGGAGGATGCCCAGTCTGCCGGCTGTCTTTGGAGGCCCGTCTTCCTATGTGCTTGGCACAAGAAAAGTCATGGCTGATAGTGAGGTCTAGGACATCAAGAGTCTGAACCTATTTCAGTGGATGACTGAGGAAATACATAGGTGGGTTAGAACCTTTCGGAGCAATAGGAAGAGACTGAGATTTTCGAAGATTGAACGTCTTGTTCCATTTATTAGACCAGTTTCTAATCATTTCCAGATCAGCAAGGAGAGACGGAGCTGCTGTCTGCCTAGCATATAGATGAGGTACTGCACACCTCGATGTGGATTCATCTGCAAAAATCAATAAAGTGGTTTACTTATAGAGCATCGGAGAAGTCATTTATTGTATATAGATAAGAAACAAGACTGGGCCCAAAATCAGGTTGCTTGGAAACAGAAAAGACACCATCAGCTGTAATGATGGATTCCATGACTATGCTTGTAATTTGAAGCAAGTTCACTTGCCTATAGTTGGTTGGGTCTGTTTTTCTACTTTCCCGGTAGATGGGAGTGATGTGTGCTGACTTGCCTGCAGAGGGGAGGTGGCCAAATGAGAGGAACAGACTGAATTGGGCAGATATAGGGGAAGTAAGAACAGCAGAGTCGGATTTGAAGACATGGGCATTGATGCCATTTGGGCTCGTTGTCGAACCAGTGTCAGGGCAGATATAACCTTCTCTGGTGAGAAGAATAGAGTCCAGTCGACACAAGGTACATCAGGGTAAGATGGAAACAGAACAGGATGTGTTGGGAACATGAGATTTGGAGGCAAAGACAGAGTTTGGACATTCTGCCTTATCTCAGGCAGAATCTGCATTAACGCAGTTTGAAGCGAGGAATGGGATGGAGGGAGGGTGGGGGTAGGGGGGCGGACCTGACAAGGCACCATCATTGCCATAGAGCGGAGGCAGACTTGATAAGGTACCGACCAGCATGACTTGGAGGAAGGAGATTGGGTGGGCGTTCAACCTTAAGATTTGTCAGATGATGTTTTCTGGCTTGCATCAACAAGGTGAAGATTTTTTTTCCTAAAGTCACCTTCATTATTTCAGGAGTGCTCATCCTAAAATGGGTGGTTGGAAGGATCCGAAGATGACTGCGCTGGTGTTTCACCAAGGAATTACCCCCTTGACACACACTTGTGCAAGCCTTATGGAATGACAGGAAGTTCTCCTCAGTCGGGTTAGCTTTCCATGCTTGCTTTCTCTAACTAACCCAGTCTCTAACTAACCCAGTCGGGTTAGTTAGAGAAAGCAAGCGGCTTGACTGCAACCACCTCATCTTCAGTGTAGCAGGGCCGAGGGTATGGATAGGATAGCTACACCTGGGGTGGAATAAACCAGTGCATAAATGAAAGCAGACTTTAGTGAAAGTATGCCAAGGAAAAACAATACCGGGTGATTTGGAGATGGTGGATTGGTGGTCCACTCCTTTTGTGAAAGTGCTGAACGAACGAAGTCCTTACTAGTTGGCCTGTGTGAACAGCCATATCCTATGCCGTTGAGGTTGCTGCCTTGCAATAGCCAGAGAGATAAGTTCCTTGAGAAGAAAGTGATCAGAAGAGCCGATAGTGGCAGAAGAGGAATGAGAGAGATTGGATGGAAAGTGTCATTACTTGGTCCAGGAGGAAAGGCATACCAGTAGTCAAACCCACAGTTGCAGAAAGTCTTGGCTGCAATGTTATCATAGCTGGTTGTTGTTGCGCCAACACCCAGTCAGCTGGCGTGGTGACAGTTGAAATTACCGCAGACAAGAAATAGAGAGGTGGGATGGGTGATTACGAGTTGATCCATGTTCAAGGATATAGAGGTGTATAGAGACTGTCATTGTTGGGTGGGTGGTATACCACAAAGACAAACGTTATCCGGTTATGGATAGGTATACACAGCCAGATGTATTCCAGATGGCTTGGAGGGGTAAGTGAGGATGATGGATAACGAGCAGTGGAGCTCTTGATATACACAGCAACACTGACTCCAGAACGAAAGAAGGGCCTGTCAAAGTATAACAAAGCATAACCAGGGAGAGAGGGAGAGATACAGAGGAGTCGGAAACATGCTGTGAGAGAAACATTTCTGTTAAATATGCAATGTCCAGAGCAGCAGCAGCAATGGCGTGGTCAGAAATTCTAGAATGGAGACATCAAATATTGATAGACCTCATGAGAGAGGAGAACTGAGGAGATTATGAGCAGATGGATTGTGGGATTGGGTGTGAGGCAGGGGGATGGGGGAGCGAGGTAGTGCAAAGTGAGTGAAGAATGCATGGAGGGAAGAATGGGAGCAAGAAGTGGGGGATTGGGAGCAGGACGTACAGCGTAGGGAGGAAAGCTAGTGGGAATCGGATGTGTGGTGAGGGGAGGGTGAACGGGGCGCTCGGGAGATAGGGAGAAGACACACAATGGGGGTGAGGCAAGTGGGATATGCATTGGGGGAAAGGGAAGCATGACATGTGGTGGAGGTAAATAGGGTGGTTGGGGAAGGGGGAGCAGGATCCATGGTGGGGAGAAGGTGAACAGGAAGCATAGCGGGGAAGCAGAAGGCATGGTGTCGGGAGGGGGCCAGGAAGTGTAGCATGGTGAGGGGGAGTGGGACACATAGCAGGAGGCAGGGGGAATGGGATATGTGGTAGGCTGAGGGGAGCGGGATGCAGTGTGTGGGAGGGTCGCATGGCGGGGATAACCGGAGGAGAATGTACAGTGGGCCGTATGGGATGCACAATGGGTGGGATTCATTTGTTGGTACACAATAGGAAGCATGTGCTGGAATTCTTTGCAGACTGAACTTCTCAAGGTCCCTTATTCTGATAAACAAAGACATTGCAACGGGGTTGAATTGAAGGGTTTTGGAAAACACGGAAGGAAATCATGCTGCAAATTTGGAGAGATGGTCCACGAACCGAGCATTTGCATGGTCGACAAAGGTGGAAAATGAATTACATGAAGAAGATGAGATTGAGATTAGAAGAAAAAAATGCACGTTCATGATGGAGAGATTCAGGAAAAGAAACATTTTAAAATGGCACCTGTCCACCAGAAGTTAGTGCCTGTCCAAAACAACTCTGGTCACTTCCATTCATTCCACTTGGAGTTAGTGTCTGTGCAAAACAACTCGACTCACTTCCACTCATTCCTTTCTCTTTTTCCCCACCAGTGGAACCAAATTCCGCAGTCTCTTCAACCCCTTTCTTCCCTGCACGGATTCATGACAGCTGTTCTCTACCATCTCAGATCATTCCCCATCCATAACTATTCAATATTCATGATCTTTCCTATCCCATTAATCCTCCCCAAGCTCACCTCTTTCCAAGTCTCCAGTTATTCTTTCCACTTATGTGATTGAGAATTTATGGCTATGTCCATTTTGTTCATGTCCCCTGTGTCCTCCCCTTTGCCCTCCTTCTTCCCCACATTGCTTATCCCTCCAAGTCTCCCTGTATTTTGTCCCTCAGCTGAGCTGTTGGTGTGTCCCTCACTCTCCTGAAACTGTTAGTTTTTGTTCTGTTTCATCCTGATCCGTTCTGTGTTCTCGCTCCTCCCCAAGCCTCGACATTGTGTATAAAAAAAGCTTTTAATGTAAGATGTAAATTAGTTATATTAGGAGATATTGAGAATGAAATACAAAGAATGCAATAATGGAAGGCAATAACAGTTAGAATGAGTTGGTGATTGTTTTTCTCGTGTTGAAGAAGTTGTTTTTTGGGGCGGGGGGTTTTGGGGGGGGGGGCTAGCGTGAGAGGGACAGGGGGAGGTTTCAAAGAAGAAGAGGAAGTATAATATAAAGCAGAGAAGCACACAGGATAACAAAGGAGTACACACAGGATAAGTCTGGAAGGAGTACACCGAGGATACTTGGGATACTTGGGGTCTTCTCATTCCCCTCTTGGGAACTTGGGATACTTGGGGCCTTCTCATTCCCCTCCTATCTTTGAGTTGAAAAAGCCTGCATCTTAATTGATCTAAAGGACATCGGAGCCCAGGAAAACAGACATACAAAGTGCCCCCACCATAAGACAATAATTATAAAGTTAACAGTCAGGTTGATTTGACATGAAGTGGCAATTTTCAACCTTTAAGGCCTAGTAGGATCAATGTGACTGCACAGAAAGGAATATGGGAGGCAGTACTCCAAGAGTTGATGGACAAGCGTTAAAGCCATCTTGAGAGTTACGGAAGTAAAAGGCAATTGAAGAAGAGATGTGCACCTGCCATCAGTGAAATCAACATGACGTAGGTTAGAGCTAAGTAGGTTAGAGCAGAAATTTGTAATTTGGCCAGGGTACCGGGAATAGTTTGCCTACTCTTCCTTAAGGACACCGACGTGGGATATTTAACGTCCACCAAACGCTGGCAGACGGGAAGCCCAGTTCAACATCCATCTGAAGGACGGCACACACGTGTACATCGATGCCTCGCCCTGCCTGTAAAACTGCAGGATGGCAGTTTATAGCTAGGCCGAGATTACAACCCAAGATGGACAGCTTAGAGGGGAATGGGCATACCTCTATGCTATCCTGCCTTCCTGGGATAGTAACTATGAATTTAAATATGACTCCCATAAATAGAAATAAAGGGTCACCCTCCAGAAGTTGGCTTCTACAACAATGAGAACTAAAATAGAGATAGCGGGAGAGCTGGCCGACTTTATAGTATTTTATGGTGCTGTGAAAATATTCCTTGCAAGTTATGATCACGGCTAATGCGGTGCCTAGATGACAGAGAAGTCCAAATATAGCAGTGCCAAACTTTAGACGCAATTTTGACGAGAGTGCCTGCCCAAAGCAGGTCCTGGTTTATGGTACGGACGGTACTAAACAGAGATTCTGCCAGAGGTCGATGACAGAAAAAAGGGGAAATTTGCAGAATTTTTCTGCACAACCAAAGCAAGAAAGCAGGATGTTTTAAAAGCCATACTTACTGGCTTGACTTCTAGTACAAGCATTAAATCAGGAAATAAGTGACGATGGGTATTGATTCCCAATGTGATGAAGACAAATTCTCTCAAAAATGATTCCTACACAAAGTGTACATGACTTATAATGAAAGATTCAGATCAAATTTGAACTGCCTTAATTTAAACGTTTCTCACAATGAATAAAGCATCGTCTGCCACAACCCCCCAAAGGTTAGAATGTGATTTTAAAAGGCTGAGGTTAAACGTGCCTTTCTTCATTCACCACCCCAAAAGATGCTAAGTTGAAGACCAGTTTCGGCAGTAACACAAGCGCTTCTTCTTCTAAACTCAAGCACTGCCCCCACTGCACCCTATCATCCCCCTGCCCCCAAACCCCATACCCTCCCTCCCTTTCTAACCACAATCAAAAAATAAAACCACAGGTCAATTCGACAGCTTGCACAAGAGCAATGTATTCAAAGCGGATTAGACCATCATGGAGTGATGGAGTCTCTTCCGTTACAGAAATCTTGATGCAATGTGGCATTGACTCCATGATCGATAAAATAACTTTTCATTGAGAAGCAAAATGTCAAAACATTTCACAAGTAAAGAGGAGATGAGAAATAAAAATAAGAATAAGAATAAGCAACTGTAAAGTGTGATTTTAAGAGGGATCCCACCGATCACGTTTTGCATCCCACCGATGGGCCGGGTCTGGATTCGGACCTGAACCAAAATCGAACCGACTTGTTCTTGTCACCGAACCAACTCATCCACCT
Source organism: Myxine glutinosa (assembly GCF_964187855.1). Lineage (NCBI taxonomy): Eukaryota > Metazoa > Chordata > Myxini > Myxiniformes > Myxinidae > Myxine > Myxine glutinosa. The sequence continues at coordinate 65,192,273 of NC_136269.1, read as the reverse complement.
TGTTTTGTCATATTATCTCCACACATTTTTGTAATGTCGTGCCATATATAGTTTTTGGTCCTATCACTCAATGATGAAGAATCATTTCAAAAATTAAAAACGGTCATATCTGGATTAATATTTAGATCTTCACCAACATTGAATCAAGTTGTCCTTGTCACACACACAACCACTCCACCAAATTTTGGCCGAATCCGTCCACAACTTTTCGACATATCCCATTCACAAACAAATAGAAATACAAACAAACAAGAAGGCGTCAGACGGTAGCCTGTCAAGTTTGATGTCACTAGTGGGGCGGCTTAGCCCAAATATTCAAAAGAATTGTGCATTTTGTGATACAAGCACCAAATTTGGCACAAATGTACATTAATATGTTGCGAACATTTTCAGATATTGGGCCACTTGAAATTCCGTAATTTTTTTTTTCAAATTTTTTCAAATTTCGTAATTTCAAATTTTTCGGGTGACACCGTCACAATTTCGGTCTTCGAGGCCGGCCGATAGGCAAAGTGTGACCGGAAGGGACGAGGTTCTCCTGACCACGTGGCCCTCGATCTGGGAAGCGAGAGGCGTTCCATTAGTGGACGCGCCCCTCACGCCCGACTTTTGGGCGGCCCCGGCAGGCCGTTTGTTTTGACGTTCCGTGACAGGCCCCGCACCCCCACCTCCGGGCCCGACCGGAAGCGTGTGCTGAGTACATCATACCTGAACAACTCAGTGAGGCAGAACACAGCAGTGCACACCAGGGTGACCCCTTCAGTGCATAAACCAATTAACCTGTCCACTGCAGGGCATATAGAAATGAAGTTATTTTCTGCATATAATAATAATATAAGTTCAGTTCTATATAACAATTTCTGTTATCACCACTACCACTACAACTACCACTACTACAAGCTTTGTCTGGAATTTTGTGGACTAACAGACAAACAGACCATACAGACAAGCTGGGATCAAAACATTACCCTCCTTCCACCATTGAGTGTAGAGGTAAACATCATGGAAATTATATCATGCCCTAGATTTAATTCATGCTTACCCGTGTATTTGCTTCACTGGTTCACAAGGTCTTTTGCATACATGTAATTCAGACTCTCTAGTCTTCATTGCTGACCACCACAATGTTCGCAACATATTAATGTACATTTGTGCCCAAATTTGGTGCTGTGTATCACAAAATGCACAATTCTTTTGAATATTTGGGCTAAGCCGCCCCACTATATCGGCCGGCCTCGAAGACCGAAATTGTGACGGTGTCACCCGAAAAATTTGAAATTACGAAATTTGAAAAAATTTGAAAAAAAAAATTACGGAATTTCAAGTGGCCCAATATCTGAAAATGTTCGCAACATATTAATGTACATTTGTGCCAAATTTGGTGCTTGTATCACAAAATGCACAACAGGTTTGCTATGCTGCTACACTACACGTAGCGTAGCACTTTAACACTTTTGGTCATATCTGTTTTTATGCAAACGGCATCACTGTCACCTTGATATATATATATATATAGTCCAATAACATTGACAACCCTTTTTATTTTCTTTTCAAAATCCTCTGGTAAAGTTTGACAAAGATAGGTGAAAGCGTTCGTGAGTTATGATACTCACAAACAAACATACAGACAAGAAGGCGTCAGGAGGTAGCTTGACAGGTATGCCGAAAATTTAGAGAACCTTGACCTTTGACCTTTGACATATATAGTGACAGCCTCACGTTTTTCTTTTGGAATCCTCTTGTAAAATTTGACGAAGATAGCTAAAAGTGACAAAAATCGAGAGAATCAATAATTGATTGATTAATTCTGTAATTAAATAACTAAATGGTAATCGTAAAATAATTAATTTCTTAATCAATTGGCTAATAGCATAGCTAAGCCACCATCGTTTCATCCGAATTTGTACATTTTTGAAAATTAATTAATCAGATAATTAAATAATTATCAATTAATTCATTAATCAATAAATCAAATATACCCTTTAGGGTCAAATCACATGGTCACTGTCTTGTCCAAATATCAGCTTCCGAGATCAAAAGGTTATTGAGATATTGCCCAGATGAGAAAGGAAATAAATAAGTACATAATAAATCAATAACAATTAAGTAATTAATCAATCAATTGATTAATAAACAAGACCAAAAGTCGAACAGCGGTGTAGCCAGGCTTGTAAAATATTATAAACCACAACACACATGATTAGCTTTTCAAAACAGTCGCTAATGCTGTTTATGACATTAAACAAAGAAATTTGGGGGAATCTCGACTTCAATCCATTAACCTTCCATTCACGACATTGGGATAAAGTATTATGGTTATTATTACTATATTATTATTATTATTATTATTATTATTATTATTATTACTACGAAAACGATACTCCTGAAACGATACACAACTGTATTAAGAAACCTTAGCTTAATTTGTCCCAAGCGGTCCAAAGATGAGTCATAACGCCTGAGGCCTATACGTACCAGATTGTTGGAAAAGACGTATCACCGATGGTTTCGATATTTGATGGTCATTTTAACAATCGGTTTGTTTGTTTCACACTGAATGAAAAACATATAGGTAGAGCACGGCGATTGTGATATATGACAGGTTTGACGACATGTTCGGCCTGAACGGCATATCCATCAAAATGGCAGTGTGTGGAGAGTCAGCCGTTGTACGCTGTTAATCACGTCAGACGTATTCACATCACCCTGTCATGTGACCAGATTCTCAGCTCTGATTGGTATACGTTTGAGGGGACATACAGTCACGGGAAAAAGTAAGTACACCCCATGCAATGTTTTGACTTTTTCAGCATATTTCAACATACAGCTATTTGATCTTCATTTCAACAATATTGATAGATAAAGGTGAAATAATATAACAAATATCATGAAACATTTACATTTTGTAGTCCATTGTTTAATTGAAATAAACATAAATGCAAATTTCGCATGTGGAAAAAGTAAGCACACCCTTGGCTCTAATAGGTGGTATTGCCCCTTTTGGCAGAAACAACCTCAAGTAGGCGTTTCTTATAACTGTCTACCAGTCTCTGACATCGACTGGGAGAAATTTTTGTCCACTCCTCCATGCAGAATTCTTTCAGCTGTGCGATGTTTGAGGGGTTTCTTGCATGCACAGCTCGTTTCAAATCCCCCCACAACATCTCGATGGGATTTAGATCCGGGCTTTGACTTGGCCATTCCAGAACCCTCCATTTATTTCTTTTCAGCCATTCCTTGGTGGATTTACTGGTATGTTTAGGGTCATTGTCATGTTGCAAGGTCCACCTTCGGTTGAGCTTCAACTTTCCGACAGATGGCCTCACATTATCCTCAAGCACCCTCTGGTACAATGAAGAATTCATATTGGATTCTATGATGGTGAGCTGCCCAGGCCCTGATGCAGCAAAGCTGCCCCAAACCATAATATTTCCACCACCATGCTTTACAGTTGGTATCATATTCTTGTGTTCAAATGCTGTCTTTGGTTTTCGCCAAACATGTCTTCTGGTACTGTGGCCAAATAGCTCTACCTTTGACTCATCTGTCCAGAGCACATTGTTCCAGAAGTGCTGGTCTTTGCCGAGGTGTTCATTGGCAAACTTTAGTCTTGCCCTGATGTTCTTTCTGGACAGCAAAGGTTTCCTCCTGGCACACCTCCCATGTAGATCAAATTTGTGCAGCCTCTTTCTAATGGTAGACTCGTGCACTTTGACATCAACAGTGGCAAGAGCTACCTGTCGGTCCCGTGATGACATTCTGGGGGTTCTTAGAGACTTCTTTCAGCATATTGCGGTCTGCTCTCGGGCTGAACTTGCTGGGGCGGCCTGGCCTGAACAAGTTGGCAGTTGTTTGGAATCTTCTCCACTTGTGGATGATCTTCCGGACAGTCGAATGATTGATTTCAAAATGTTTGGAGATCTTTTTAAATCCCTTCCCAGACTCGTTGGCATCTATAACCTTCTTTCTGAAGGCCTCAGAGAGCTCTTTTGATCGAGGCATGGTGACGCCGCACACTTCAACAACAAAGAGCAAACCAAGCTAAATGTCTGAGGTTTAAATAAGACAGGTTCCTCCAAGATCCTCTCCAAAGATGTTCTAATCATTTGCACCTGAGCTGGTGCACCTGATTCTAATTTTAGGTATTTGAAGTGGTGATAAATGTAGAGGTGTACTTACTTTTTCCACATGCGAAATTTGCATTTATGTTTATTTCAATTAAACAATGGACTACAAAATGTAAATGTTTCATGATATTTGTTATATTATATCACCTTTATCTATCAATATTGTTGAAATGAAGATCAAATAGCTGTATCTTGAAATATGTTGAAAAAGTAAAAACTTTACATGGGGTGTACTTACTTTTTCACGTGACTGTACATACATACATACAGATGGACAAACACTGTTCTAGACAGCTCTGCCCGATGGGCTTCGCCGTAAAAAAACAAAAAAAACAAGTACAGATACATTCAAAGTATTGATCTCCTTGCCATCCACCGTTTGCCCTGTTCACGTGACTCGTGGTGGTCCCTCTCGGCTCTCCCCCCGTTGGTATTTTGTGCATAGAAGATTGTTCACAGTTCTGTTTAAATATTATTTAAATATGTTTAACCTTTCCCCTTCTGTGTTTATTTCAGTGGTATATTACAACACGCTGTTTTTCTTCCTATTTAAAAGGCTTTTCTCAATTTCCTCTCCAACTCATTCCACTTCAAAAAAAAGAAATTCAATATCTTATACGTCTCCCTCACTTCATGGTCTAAATTCACATTCATTCCATCCCTCCTCCATCGTTCTGAATCGGATTGCGAACTTGAAAATCACAACAAACCCAATTTGTTATCAATGTTCGTCTTTCATTAATCATCCACTTTCTAAACTCCCCTCTTGCCCCTCCCATCCAAATCCCCCCCCTTGCACCTACACTCCTAAACTCCCCCCTTGCCCTTCCCCTCCTAAACTCCCCCCTTGCCCCTCCCCTCCAAATCCCCCCCCTTGCCCCTCCACTCCTGAACTCCCCCCTTGCCGTTCCCCTCCTAAACTCCCCCCTTGCCCCTCCCCTCCAAATCCCCCCCCTTGCCCCTACACTCCTAAACTCCCCCCTTGTCCCTCCACTTCTAAACTTCCCCCTTGCCCCTTCCCTCCAAAACTCCCACCTTGCGCCTCCCCTTCAAAACTCCCCCCCAACCCCTCCCATTCAATTCTCCCCCCAAACCATTCCTCTCCAATTCTCCCTCCTCCCCCCTCCTCCTCCAAGCTGCCTCCTCCCCACTTCGTCTCCCTTCTATCTCATACCTCCACCCCCCCAAACCTTCTACTTTCCTCTGCCCCCCCTCAAACAACCCCTCACTGTGCCTCATCCCTTCACCATCAAACCTTTCATCCTCCTCATCCTTCCCTTTCTTGGAACTCTTCTGCAATATCTGACACACTATCAACTGCTCTCCCTACCTCCCCCTCTCATCCTTCATCTTACCCTACTCCTCCCCTCCCCTGTCCTGTACCTGATGCTCCCCCTCTCGCTTCATTAACGGTATGGACCTCAAACATCCGGGGCCTTCGCTCAAACCTGACTGATCTCTCCATACAGGTTGCTTCTGACAATCCAGACTTGATCTGCTTAACAGAGACTTTCCTCCCTCAAGATGTCTCTGATTCCTTAATATCTCTTCCTGGTTACTCCCTCCTCCGGTATGATAGGCCTGAGCCTCGGCCTGGTGGTGGGGTGGCTATCTTTATCAAAAACTCTCTTCCTCACTCTCCTTGCACTGCCCTCTTTCCTCCTCACCCCCAGGAGTACCTCTGGCTACGGCTTCCTCTCCGCTCCCACCTTTTGTTCATATGTGTTCTGTACCATCCCCCAAACAGTGATGACTCCATCTACATTTCACTGTCTGACAACATGGACCAACTTCTATCCACTCATCCCAACTCTCTCTTCCTCATATGTGGTGACTTCAACTGTTGGGTGTGGGTTCCTCTCTCACCAGTCATGGCACCTCAGCAAAGGACTTCTGTGACTCACTGGGATTGACACAATCTGTCAATTTCCCGACCCGGATCTCAGCCAATGGAGTATCTTCTCTTCTAGACTTGGTTATGACAAACTTCCCTGCTAATGTCTGCTGCTCTTCTTCTGCTCCAATCGGTTCTTCTGATCATGTGCTTGTCAAAGTGGACATCTCTCTGGCCATTCTCAGAGAGCCTCCTCAGCGTCGACGAGTCTGGCATTTCACTCAGGCCGACTGGGACGGTCTTCAAGCAGCCATCAATCGTCTGGATTGGTCTCCCATCTCCACTGCCTCTGACATCAATTCTTCCTGGGAATTCTTCCAAAGCAAACTGATCTCTCTCATGCACAGATTTATCCCATCTCGCCTTCAGTTGTCTTACCCTTCCTCCCGTCCATGGTACACTGAATCTTGTGGTGAGGCAGTTGCCCTGAAACAACTTGCCTTTGCCTCTTGGAAGGCTAATCCAACTGAAGGCAATCTCAGTTCCTTCCACCAAGCTCGGAACAAGTGTGTGTCTACCCTCAGGAGTGCCAGGAAGCACTATCTCTCCTCACTCAAGAATGAACTCTCAAACCTGTCTCCTTCCTCCAAATCCTGGTGGCGTCTGGTCAAATCCGTTTCTGGTTTTTGTTCCCCCTCCATCCCCTCCCTTACCTCAAATGGCCACACAGTTGACATCTCACGTGACAAAGCCGAATGCCTCAACTCTGTGTTTGCCTCAAAATCCTTAGTCCCAAACCCAGCTCTCTCTGTTCCCACCTTTCCCAGTCGAACCCAACTGCTCCTGAACTCTGTGTCGTTCTCTCCTGACAAGGTGGAGGAGTTTTTGTCAAACCTCGACTCTGATTCTGCAACTGGACCAGACGGCATCAGCCCACGGGTCCTAAAATCCTGCTCTGCCGCTCTATCTCACCCTCTCTCTGTTCTTTTCACCCTATCTTTTGCTCAAGATCATCTGCCAGCATCCTGGAAATCAGCTAACATTACCGCTTTACACAAAAAAGGTGCAAAAACAGATCCTTGCAACTACAGACCAATCAGCCTGCTCCCAATTATCAGCAAAGTCATGGAATCCATCATTGCTTCGGATATGAAATCTTTCCTCTTCTCCAATGGCTTGATCTCTGATCATCAATTTGGTTTCAGACCAGGTCACTCTACTCTGGACATGCTGCTTCTGCTGTCTCAACAATGGATGGAGGTCCTCAATGCCAAACAGGAAATCAGAGCTGTCTCCCTTGACATATCACGTGCCTTCGATACGGTCTGGCACCCAGCTCTGCTCACCAAACTCTCCTCCTATGGTATCCATGGAAATCTCCATGCATGGCTTGCGGACTTCCTCTCTGGTCGTAGTCAACGTGTGGCCCTGAATGGATTTCTCTCATCTCCCCTTCCTGTTCAGGCTGGAGTTCCCCAAGGCAGTGTGCTGGGCCCTGTGCTTTTTCTGGTCTTTATCAATAATCTCTCCGACTCTTTGGAAAATCCTCTCTATCTCTTTGCTGATGACTCCACTCTCTGCCGCTCCATTCCTCTTCCCTCAGATCGGCAGTCTGCAGCCTCCTCACTCTCTGAAGACCTGGACAAAATCACAGACTGGTCAAACAAGTGGAACATGTCTTTCAATCCTGACAAATCTCACTCTCTTACTATGTCTCTCCGAAAAGATCGACTGGACAACCCTCCCATCTACTTTCTCAACAATCCTCTCCAAGAAGTTCTGTCGCTCAAGCTTTTGGGTCTCACTATCTGCCATGATCTTTCTTGGGAAAACCACATTTCCAAGCTGGCCTCCAAAGCCAGTCGCCGACTGGGCATCCTCCGTCGTGCGAAGTCCTTCCTCGGCACACCTGAGCTCCTCACCACATACAAGGCTTTCATCCGCAGCTCAATGGAATACTGTTCTCCCCTATGGGCTGGTGCTCCTGCCTCACACCTGGCTCGGCTTCACGCTGTTGAATCCAAAGCTTTCAAAATCATTGGAATCTCCCGCGATGAAGCTACCTCTGAGGGCCTTTCACTCACTCACCGCAGGCAGGTAGGTGGTCTTTCTGTCTTCTACCGACTCCTCTCCGGCCTTGCACCCCCAGCTCTCTCTGTGCTCTGTCCCCCAAATATTCCTACAGGTCGCACAAGATCTGCCAGCAACCCTCTGATGGTTAAACTGCCGAAATCTCGGCTTTCTGCTCACCTTCACTCTTTCATTCCTCTTTTCTCCCGCCTCTGGAACAAACTCCCACACTCCCTTCAATCCCACTACTCCCTCTAGGTCTTTAAAACAGCTGTTCATCACCATCTCTTATCTTCCCCCATCCATAACCTTGATCTTTTCTACCCCCACTAATTCACCCCAGATCCACCTTGTTTGAAATTCCAACTTCTTTCCTGGAAGTCCTGGCAGTGTCCATATGTTTATACCTCTCCCACCTCCCCCCCCCCCTTCACATGTCTCCCCCCAAAGCCCTCTCCCTCCCACAGATCTCTCGATGTCTCCATGTCTCTCGGTCCCTGCTCTCAAATGTTGTGTTTGTGTCCTTCCCCCTCTCTCCCCATCTTGTCTACCGCTCCCGATGTTATTTGTTTTATGTGTCTGTCTGTCTTTCTGTGTGATTAATGTTCGCTCTTTCACGAGCCTCGATCTTGTATATTTAAAAAAAAAAAAAAAAAAGTACACCGCCCCCATGCCAAATAATTAAATATCCTACAGCGCGGCATTGCCGGTTCTCCAAAGGCGCCCGGCAATACCGCAGTGCAGCTCATAGAGACTGCTTTGGGAGGGAGAGGTGTACAAGAATTGATTGATTAATTGCATACTTGAAATCAATAAAAGATTATCATAAAATATTTTCTTAATCAATTGGCTAATAACATAACTAAACCACTAGTGCTTCATCTGAAGATGTAACTTTTAGAAATTTAACTAAATAAGTCATTAATAAAAAATTAAAAAATTAATTTATTAATCAATAAATAATTAATCGATTAATCGATTAATCAATAAATCACAAATACCCTTTACAGACAAATCACTTGGTCATTGTCATGTCCAAATATCAGCTTCCTAGCTCAAAAGGTGCCTGAGCTATTGGCCAGAAGGGAAAGAAAATAAATAAATGATTAGTAATGAAAATAAATAAATAATAATCATACATTAATTAAATAATTAATCAATTGGCTAATATAACACATAAATCACCACCATTTCATCCGAATCTGTAACTTTAAATTTTTTTTGTCATTAATCGAATAATTAAATAATTATTCGATTAATTGATCAATTCATTAATCAATAAATCAAAAATAGCCCTTGCAGCCAAATCACTTGGTCATTGACATGTCCAAATATCAGCTTCCTAACTCAAAAGGTCCCTGAGATAATGGCCAGAAGAGAAAGGAAATGTATCAGTACTTAATTAATCGCTAATAATGAAATAACTCATCAATTAATTGATTAATCAAATAAACAAAAAATATTGTTTTTGACAAAGGACTTGCTCACTATTGTGCCGAAATTTCAGCTTCCTAGCTCAAAGGATGGCTGAGATATCGCCTGGACAAACAAACAAGAAACAAGAAAACAAGAAAGCAAGAAAACTACCAGAGTGAAAACTGAGTACTCCCTTTCAGCGTGCATCATTGCCGGGCCCCTTCGGTGCCCGGCAATGACGTTATACAGCACCTGGGGATGGCATAGGAAAGGTGCGGTGTACAACAACCAGAGTGAAAACTGAGTACTCCCTTTCAGCGTGCGTCATTGCCGAGCCCCTTCGGTGCCCGGCAATGACGTTATGCAGCACCTGGAGATGGCATAGGAAAGGTGCGGTGTACAACAACCAGAGTGAAAACTGAGTACTCCCTTTCAGCGTGCGTCATTGCCGAGCCCCTTCGGTGCCCGGCAATGACGTTATGCAGCGCCTGGAGATGGCATAGGAAAGGTGCGGTGTACAACAACCAGAGTGAAAACTGAGTACTCCCTTTCAGCGTGCGTCATTGCCGAAAACCCCTTCGGTGCCCGGCAATGACGTTATGCAGCACCTGGCTGTACGGTGCGGTGTACAAGGAGCGGTGTACAATAAACCCTTTTGGCCAAAGCACTTGCTCACAAGTTATTGTCCCCAAATTTCAGCTTCCTAGATCAAAAGATAGCTGAGTTATCACCTGGAAAAATGAGAGAACCTTAACCTTGACCTTTGACCTATACAGTAAAAAAAACATTGACAGCCCCACTTTTGTCCTTCGGAATAATTTGGTAAAGTTTGACGAAGATAGTTGAAAGCGTTCGCGAGTTATCGCACTCATAGACAAACAGAAACAAACATACAATCAAACATACAAACATGCAAACGAGACAGACCGAAATTGAAAATTTTCGTCATAACAAACATACAAATGAGACAGACTGACATATGACGAAAATTTTCATATGACAAACAAACAGACAGGGGTGAAACATAACCTCCGTCCACCTTCAGTGGCAGAGGTAAAAGTGCTTTATCACCAATATCATTCATCGTATTATGAGGAACTTGCTGCTTTCTTGTCAGTATTTAAGGGTGATTAAGTCAGTAATGTAGGCAGGAACTCGTTTATTATTGGTCTAAAGGTTAGTGGTAAAATATTCAAATATATCCATTGATGTAGTGAGTGTCTTGAATATCAGTGATGTGATCAAATTTTACGAGCTACAAGAAAGAGCCTGGCTGTCATTTTCTGAATAAGTTGTAGGGGAATTTGTGAGAAGTAGACAGGCCTGTGAACAGTGAGTTGTGGCAAACCAAATGGGGTGCTGCGAGAACATGAACCACAGTTTCAATTGTCCTCTGTTTTCAGCATGAGTGGATTTGGGCAATGTAGTGCGGATAGAAAAATATATATAAATAGTTACAGATTTTAGCAAAATTTGGAATATCGGAAATTTTTGGATCCATAGTGACCTCTCGATTGTAAACCACGGAAAAGCAGAGATCAGGTGGTGACCTGCAAGTTTTTCTGTCTGGGATTGAAAATGTATAAGGAGCAAATAAGGGGCCTTGGACCAAGCATGTCTGTTTGTACCATTGAGTTTGAGAAGGTTCATAAACATGTGGTGCATGTTTGATTTCCAAAGAGGAATCGAGAGTTGTGGAAGAGAGCACATCAAGCGCATAAACAGATTCATGGACAAGTGGATCTGGATATCATCAATGCAACAATTAAGGAAGAATTTTAAATTCTGCAAAATTGTACACCGAGTGAATGCATATAAAGAGAAAACTAGAGTGGATATGGAACAGATCCCTGAAGGACACTGACACATGGATGAAATGGATCTGAGGGAACAGCTCACAATGTTTCCAAATGTGAAATTAAAACATCCAAAAGCTGGTTTACAGATAACAAAACATGTATTCTCAGTCTCGTAGGATATTATGGCCAACCTTGCCAAAAGCAGCTGATAAGTGTCCAACAGTTTTGGTTCTAGTTGATCATTGTTCTGCATTGTCAGGAATATCATTCAGTAAAAATTGTTAATCCATATATTCAAGAGTACCATTTCAATAAAAACTAGAGCTGCACTCAGTAGAGAGCATACCTCCACCAAGCTGAACAGTTTATGTTTTGTATCCCATTGATAGGCCGGATCTGGATTCGGACCTGAACCAAAATCTTATCGGCTTGTGCTTGTCACTAAACCAACTCATCCACCGAGTTTAGTCAAAACTCGTTTATAACTTTTTTAAATATCATGTTGTATATCGCTTTTCACCCGATCTCTCAATGGTGAAGAATCACTTAAAATTAGATAATTCTTGTATCCGAATCCATATTCAGATCTTCACCAAAATCGAATCGATTAGTCCTCGTCACACACCCAAACTTGGTCCACCAAGTTTCATTAAAATCCGTCCACAACTTTTGGAGATATCCTGCTACAGATCGTTTTTAGCCCGAACACTCAATGGTGAAGAATCACTTAAAAAATGATACTAGCCAGATCCGGATATTCACCAAAATCGAATCATTTCATCCTTGTCACATGCGCCACCGTCTCCTCCAAATTTCGTCCGAATCCGTCAACAACTTGTTGAGATATCTCGTTCACAGACAGACAAACAGACAGACAGACAGACAGACAGACAGACATAGGGGAAAACATACGTAACTTCCATCCACCTTCAGTGGCAGAGATAATGAATTAATCAACTGGAAAGCAATCATTAAGAAGTCTCAGCTTGAGGTTTTTAAGATGATTTTTAAAAATGGAAATCACTCAGTAATAATAATAATAGCTTAGTTGCCGGATGGATTCATTAAAAAGGAAGGTCAGTGCTAATCACCATTAGCAATGACCTTTCTTTTACTCATGACACATGCAATTCATTCAGGCACCATATATTTTGTACTTCTTACGATGAGATATCACCTCTGGTGTAGTATTAAAGAAGGTGTCACATTTATTGGAAGGCGTACACTATTACCTCCCCTCCAAATATTCCCCATCACCCATCTCTTTCAAATCTTCCTCCTTGCCCCTCCCCTCCAAATCTTCCCCATCACCCATCCCTTTCAAATCTCCCCCTTGCCCCTTCCCTCCTAAACTCCCCCCACACCCTCCCCTCCGAGACTCTCCCTCGCTCCTCCCCTCCAAGACTTCCCTCTCACCCCACCACCTCAAAGCGTCCTCCCCGCTTCTTCCCCCTTCCAACTTTCACCTTCATCTCCCCCAACCTTCTGCCTCGCTCTTCCCCTCCTCAAATAACACCTCACTGTGCCTCACCCAATCACCATCAAACCTTTTGTCCACCCCATTCATTCCTTTCTCCAAGCCATTCTGAAATCTCTGACACACCTTCAACAGCTCTCCCTACCGCTTCCTTCTCTTCAACAGCTCTCCCTACCGCTTCCTTCTCTTCCACATCTTACCCTACCCCCCCCCCCCCACCCCCCTGTTCTGTATCCGATGCTCCCCATTCCTCTTCATTAATGGTATGGACCTCAAACATCCGGGGCCTTCGCTCAAACTTGACTGATCTCTCCATACAGGTTGCTTCTGACAAACCAGACATGATCTGCTTAACAGAAACTTTCCTCTTTCATGATGTCTCTGATTCCTTGGTATCTCTCCCAGGTTACTCCCTCCTCCGGTATGATAGACCTGAGCCTCGTCCTGGAGGTGGGGTTGCTATCTTTATAAAAAAAACTCTGTTCCTCACTCACCCTGCACTGCCCTCTCTCCAACTCACCCCCAGGAATACCTTTGGCTACGGCTTCCCCTTCGCTCCCACCTTTTGTTCATATGTGTGTTGTACCGTCCACCAAACAGTGATGACTCCATCTACATCTCGCTGTATGATAATATGGACCAACTTCTATCTACTCATCCCAACTCTCTCTTCCTCATATGTGGTGATTTCAATTGTCACCATGCCAGTTGGCTGGGTGTGGGTACCGCTCTCACCAGCCATGGCTCCTCAGCAAATGACTTCTGCGACTCACTGGGACTGACACAATCTGTCAATTTCCCGACCCGGATCTCAGTCAACGGAGAATCTTCTCTTCTGGACTTGGTTATGACTAACTTCCCTGAAAATGTCTGCTGCTCTTCTTCTGCTCCAATCGGCTCATCTGATCATGTGCTTGTTAAAGTGGACATCTCTCTGACCATTCTCAGAGAGCCTCCTCAGCGTCGACGAGTTTGGCATTTCACTCAGGCCAACTGGCACGGTCTTCAAGCAGCCATCAATCATCTGGACTGATCTCCCATCTCTACCGCCTCTGACATCAACTCATCCTGGGAATTCTTCCAAAGTAAATTGCTCTCTCTCTCTCATGCACAGATTTATCCCATCTCGTCTTCAGTTGTCATACCCTTCCTCCCGTCCATGGTACACGGAATCTTGTGGTGAGGCTGTTGCCCAGAAACAACTTTACTTTGTCTCCTGGAAAGCAAATCCAACGGAAGGAAATCTCATTTCCTTTCACAAAGCCCGAAACAAGTGTGTGTCCTTCCTCATGAGAGCCAGGAAACAATATCTCTCCATTCTCAAGACCGAACTCTCTTATCTGTCTCCCTCTTCCAAATCCTGGTGGCATCTGGTCAAATCTGTTTGTGGTATTTGTTCCCCCTCCATCCCCTCCCTCACCTCAAACGGCTACACGGCTGACTCCGCACGTGAAGAAGCTGAATGCCTCAAATCTGTGTTTGCCTCCAAATCTTGTGTCCCAAACCCATCCCTCTCTGAACCCACCATACCCAGTCGTACCCAGCTGCTCCTGGACTCTGTGTCCTTTCCTCCTGACAAGGTGGAAAAGTTTCTGTCAATCCTCGACTCTGATTCTGCAACTGCACCTGACGGAATCAGCCCACAGGTCCTAAAATCCTGTTCTTCCGCTCTTTCACTCTCTCTCTCTGTTCTCTTCACCCTCTCTTTTGCTCAAGGTCATCTGCCATCTGCTTGGAAATCAGCCAACATCACCGCTTTGCACAAAAAAGGTGCAAAAACAGATCCTAGCAACTACAGACCAATCAGCCTTCTCCAAATTATCAGCAAAGTCATGGATTCCATCATTGCTTCAGATATGAAATCTTTCCTCTTCTCCAATGGCTTGATCTCTGATCATCAATTTGGTTTCAGACCTGGTCACTCTACTCTGGACATGCTGCTTCTGCTTTCTCAACAATGGATGGAGGTCCTCAATGCCAAACAGGAAATTAGAGCTGTCTCCCTTGACATATCACGTGCCTTCGATACGGTCTGGCACCCCGCTCTGCTCACCAAACTCTCCTCCTTTGGTATCCATGGAAATCTCCACGCATGGCTGGCAGACTTCCTCTCTAGTCGTAGTCAACGTGTGGCCCTGAATGGGTTTCTCTCATCTCCTCTTCCTGTTCAGGCTGGTGTTCCCCAAGGCAGTGTTCTGGGCCCTGTGCTTTTTCTGGTCTACATCAATGATCTCTCTGACTCTCTTGAAAATCCTCTCTATCTCTTTGCTGATGACTCTACTCTCTGTCGCTCCATTCCTCATCCCTCAGATCGGCAGTCTGCAGCCTCCTCACTATCTGCAGACCTGGACAAAATCACAGACTGGGCAAACAAGTGGAACATGTCTTTCAATCCTGACAAATCTCACACTCTTACGATGTCTCTCCGAAAAGACTGACTGGACAACCCTCCCATCCACTTTCTGAATATTCCTCTCCAAGAAGTTCTGTCACTCAAGCTTTTGGGTCTCACTATCTGCCATGATCTTTCCTGGAAAAACCACCTTTAAAATCTGGCCTCCAAAGCCAGTCGCTGACTGGGCATCCTCCGTCGTGCAAAGTCCTTCCTTGGCACACCTGAGCTCCTGACCACATACAAGGCTTTCATCCGCAGCTCAATGGAATACTGCTCTCCTGGCTGGGCTGGTGCTCCTGCCTCACACCTAGCTCGTCTTCACGCTGTTGAAAGCAAAGCGTCCAGAATCATTGGAATCTCCCGCGATGAAGCTAACTCCAAGGGCCTTTCACTCACTCTCCGCAGGCAGGTTGGTGGTCTTTCCGTCTTCCACCGACTCCTCTCTGGCCTTGCCCCCCCCCCCCCCCCCCAGCTCTCTCTGGGCTCTGTCCCCAAAATATTCCTACATGTTGCACAAGATCTGCCTGCAACCCTCTTATGGTTAAACTGCCAAAATCAAGACTCTCTGCTCACCTTCACTCTTTCATTCCTCTTTTCTCCCGCCTCTGGAACAAACTCCCTCACTCTGTTCAATCCCATTCCTCCCTCCAGGTCTTTAAAACAGATGTTCACCACCATCTCTTATCTTCCCCCATCCAAAACCTTGATCTTTTCTACCCCCGCTAATTTCACCCCAAATCCACCTTTTTTGAAATACCAACTTCTGTCCTGGAAGTCCTTGGTGTCCTTATGTTCTATACTTCTCCCATCCCTCCCCCCCCCCTTCCCACGCCTCCTCCCCCCAAGCCCTCTCCCTCCCACACATCTCCCGATGTCCCTGCTCTCAAATGCTGTGTTTGGGTGCCTCCCCTTCTCTCCCCATCTTGTCTACCGCTCCCTCTTTTTATATATTTATCTTGCCAAAACGAAGTTTTTGCAAGATGTATCAGTCAGCTTGTATGTTTGTTATCTTGCCAAAACGAAGT
Source organism: Myxine glutinosa (assembly GCF_964187855.1). Lineage (NCBI taxonomy): Eukaryota > Metazoa > Chordata > Myxini > Myxiniformes > Myxinidae > Myxine > Myxine glutinosa. The sequence continues at coordinate 65,176,130 of NC_136269.1, read as the reverse complement.
TTTTGCAAGATGTATCAGTCAGCTTGTATGTTTGTTTGTTTGTTTTTTTGTTTTTTTGTTTTTTTGTTTGTGGTTAATCATTTTTTTTTCACGTTTAGATCACTCTGTAGACCACAGTTATTATTGGAAACTCCTGTAACTTCGCATATCAGAGTCCTATAGAGATACCCTTCAGCACACAAAATTTTGAAGGTCAAGGTCAAAGGTCAAGGTCACTTTGCGGTCAATCATGGAGGTCAACGAAACCCTTATTTTTTGAGTAACTTTGATCGGATCGTCTCCAAACTTCATGGGAATCTAGTATATGGTCCGGCGCTCAGCTGATTAGTTTTTGGTGGCGATCGGCCTTGACCTTCATGGTTAGCGCTGGAGGTCGAAAATTATTGACCCCAAGGTCAAATTACGAAACCCTTATTTTTTGAGTAACTTTGATCTTATGATCTCCAAACTTGGTGGGTATATAGGGTGTGGTATGGCGCTCAGTTGATTAGTTTTTGGTGTCGATCGGCCTTGACCTTCAAGGTCATTTTGAAGGTCATTCAATTTTGACCAAAAAGTAAAATTTTCAACTTTCAGTTACCATATCGAGTAGTACCTCAAATTGAAGCCCTTGTTGAGTGCTTTCCAAACATATAACTAGTTTGACAATGTGACGTCATTTGACGGCGTTATGACGAAAAAACTGCACTTTTCATGTATATTGTATTGCTTTAGTTCGCATTGTTTAGGTCACTCTGTAGAGCACAGTTCCCTTTGGAAACTCTTGTAAGTTCGCATATCAGAGTCTTTTAGAGATACCCTTTAGCACACAAAATTATGAAGGTCATGGTCAAAGGTCAAGGTCACTTTGCGGCCAATCATGGAGGTCGACGAAACACTAATTTTTTGAGTAACTTTGATCGGATCGTCTCCAAACTTCATGGGAATCTAGTATATGGTCCGGTGCTCAGCTGATTAGTTTTTGGTGGCGATCGGCCTTGACCTTCATGGTTAGCGCTGGAGGTCGAAAATTATTGACCCCAAGGTCAAATTACGAAACCCTTATTTTTTGAGTAACTTTGATCTTATGATCTCCAAACTTGGTGGGTATATAGGGTGTGGTATGGCGCTCAGTTGATTAGTTTTTGGTGTCGATCGGCCTTGACCTTCAAGGTCATTTTGAAGGTCATTCAATTTTGACCAAAAGGTAAAATTTTCAAGTTTCAGTTACCATATCGAGTAGTACCTCAAATTGAAGCCCTTGTTGAGTGCTTTCCAAACATATAACTAGTTTGACAATGTGACGTCATTTGACGGCGTTATGACGAAAAAACTGCACTTTTCATGTATATTGTATTGCTTTAGTTCGCATTGTTTAGGTCACTCTGTAGAGCACAGTTCCCTTTGGAAACTCTTGTAAGTTCGCATATCAGAGTCTTTTAGAGATACCCTTTAGCACACAAAATTATGAAGGTCAAGGTCAAAGGTCAAGGTCACTTTGCGGCCAATCATGGAGGTCGACGAAACACTAATTTTGTGAGTAACTTTGATCGGATCGTCTCCAAACTTCATGGGAATCTAGTATATGGTCCGGCGCTCAGCTGATTAGTTTTTGGTGGCGATCGGCCTTGACCTTCATGGTTAGCGCTGGAGGTCGAAAATTATTGACCCCAAGGTCAAATTTTGAAATCGTAGGTACCATATCGAGTAATACCTCATATGAATGCCCTTGATGAGTGCTTCCCAGATCTGTAAACAGTTTGACGCTATGACGTCATTTGATGACGTCATGACGAAAAAACGGAATTTTCATGAAAAAATTATTTCCTCAGTTCTCATCAAAATCTTTCAATATTTCATGTGCGTTGGTCATGAAGACATACTATTCACCATACGAAATTATTAAGGTCAAGGTCAAATGGCAAGATACGGTTCACCCTGTGGGTGACATATGTTCATTATCTTGCCAAAACGAAGTTTTTGCAAGATGTATCAGTCAGCTTGTATGTTTGTTATCTTGCCAAAACGAAGTTTTTGCAAGATGTATTAGTCAGCTTGTATGTTTGTTTTTTTGTTTGTTTTTTTTTTTGTTTTTTTGTTTGTGGTTAATCATTTTTTTTCCACGTTTAGATCACTCTGTAGACCACAGTTATTATTGGAAACTCCTGTAACTTCGCATATCAGAGTCCTATAGAGATACCCTTCAGCACCCAAAATTTTGAAGGTCAAGGTCAAAGGTCAAGGTCACTTTGTGGTCAATCATGGAGGTCGACGAAACCCTTATTTTTTGAGTAACTTTGATCGGATCGTCTCCAAACTTCATGGGAATCTAGTATATGGTCCGGCGCTCAGCTGATTAGTTTTTGGTGGCGATCGGCCTTGACCTTCATGGTTAGCGCTGGAGGTCGAAAATTATTGACCCCAAGGTCAAATGTTGAAATCGTTATTTTTTGAGTAACTTTGATCGGATCGTCTCCAAACTTCATGGGAATCTAGTATATGGTCCGGCGCTCAGCTGATTAGTTTTTTGTGGCGATCGGCCTTGACCTTCATGGTTAGCGCTGGAGGTCGACCTTGACCTTTGACCTTGACCTTCAGATCACTCTGTAGACCACAGTTATTATTGGAAACTCCTGTAACTTCGCATATCAGAGTCCTATAGAGATACCCTTCAGCACACAAAATTTTGAAGGTCAAGGTCAAAGGTCAAGGTCACTTTGTGGTCAATCATGGAGGTCGACGAAACCCTTATTTTTTGAGTAACTTTGATCGGATCGTCTCCAAACTTCATGGGAATCTAGTATATGGTCCGGCGCTCAGCTGATTAGTTTTTGGTGGCGATCGGCCTTGACCTTCATGGTTAGCGCTGGAGGTCGAAAATTATTGACCCCAAGGTCAAATGTTGAAATCGTTATTTTTTGAGTAACTTTGATCGGATCGTCTCCAAACTTCATGGGAATCTAGTATATGGTCCGGCGCTCAGCTGATTAGTTTTTGGTGGCGATCGGCCTTGACCTTCATGGTTAGCGCTGGAGGTCGAAAATTATTGACCCCAAGGTCAAATTTTGAAATCGTAGGTACCATATCGAGTAATACCTCATATGAATGCCCTTGATGAGTGCTTCCCAGATCTGTAAACAGTTTGACGCTATGACGTCATTTGATGACGTCATGACGAAAAAACGGAATTTTCATGAAAAAATTATTTCCTCAGTTCTCATCAAAATCTTTCAATATCTCGTGGGCAGACATTCCTCAAAGAGTCGCTTCTAGTGGATAGCAGTTCTGTTCACCTCAGTGTGACCTGAAGCAAGTCACTCATGTTCACATTTTGGCAAGATACGGTTCACCCTGTGGGTGACATAGGTTTATTTGTTTGTTTTTTTGTTTTTTTGTTTGTGGTTAATCTTTTTTTTTTCACGTTTAGATCACTCTGTAGACCACAGTTATTATTGGAAACTCCTGTAACTTCGCATATCAGAGTCCTATAGAGATACCCTTCAGCACACAAAATTTTGAAGGTCAAGGTCAAAGGTCAAGGTCACTTTGCGGTCAATCATGGAGGTCAACAAAACCCTTATTTTTTGAGTAACTTTGATCGGATCGTCTCCAAACTTCATGGGAATCTAGTATATGGTCCGGCGCTCAGCTGATTAGTTTTTGGTGGCGATCGGCCTTGACCTTCATGGTTAGCGCTGGAGGTCGAAAATTATTGACCCCAAGGTCAAATTACGAAACCCTTATTTTTTGAGTAACTTTGATCTTATGATCTCCAAACTTGGTGGGTATATAGGGTGTGGTATGGCGCTCAGTTGATTAGTTTTTGGTGTCGATCGGCCTTGACCTTCAAGGTCATTTTGAAGGTCATTCAATTTTGACCAAAAGGTAAAATTTTCAAGTTTCAGTTACCATATCGAGTAGTACCTCAAATTGAAGCCCTTGTTGAGTGCTTTCCAAACATATAACTAGTTTGACAATGTGACGTCATTTGACGGCGTTATGACGAAAAAACTGCACTTTTCATGTATATTGTATTGCTTTAGTTCGCATTGTTTAGGTCACTCTGTAGAGCACAGTTCCCTTTGGAAACTCTTGTAAGTTCGCATATCAGAGTCTTTTAGAGATACCCTTTAGCACACAAAATTATGAAGGTCAAGGTCAAAGGTCAAGGTCACTTTGCGGCCAATCATGGAGGTGTTCACCTCAGTGTGACCTGAAGCAAGTCACTCATGTTCACATTTTGGCAAGATACGGTTCACCCTGTGGGTGACATATGTTTATTTGTTTGTCTGTTTGATTTGTTTGTGAAATAAATGTTAGCTCTTTCACGAGCCTCGATTCTGTATACAAAAAAAAAAAAATTAACATCTTCTGGTACTGTGTTTTTTGTATCTCAGGATAAGGGTATGGAGCCATAGTTCGTCATTTGTCATATGCAACTTTTACAAGGGGAGGGAAGAAGACAGAAAGGAGGAGAACGAAGACAGGAATAACCTATTAATTTGATCCATGAACTGCTCAAGCTTGTAGAGAGTGCGGAAAGCAAAACGAGGCAGGTGAATTCATATCGCGTATCATTGAGCTGCCTTATCTCGGTTCAATTCGTGAGCAAAATTTTTGGGAGTAGTCATAGATAGGGAGAGCATTGCATCACAAAGTGAGGCATCCCTGCGGACGGATGTTAAGCTAAGTATCCACTGTTCTAGCATTAGTTGTTGGACATTAAAGATCCCACCGGTGCCGTTCGCCAATATCTCAGGAACCCTGACCAAATTGCCAATTCTTGGTCAAACCAATATCAGTTCAATGTCAGACTTTGCCAGACAGTTTCCAAAAGTATTTTTCTAACACTCTTCTGTTATTTTAAAAATAAATGTTGCACCGAAACATTGGAGAAATTGCAGAGGTGACTGTGGCTGTTATTATCAAAGTTTAAAATACGGTTCTAGTGCCTTAATAATGTTTTGCTAAATATCATAGACACTCAGAATTTAACTCAAAAACAGGATATCATAAATCTCAGAATTTAAACTCAAAATCTTGAGGCTCAAACTTGGCTTTGCAGGGCTGTACCACATCACTAACATGTCTCTCCTCCTTCCTTATTGGCCGTAATTAATCTCACCTTTTTGTGAAGTAGGCCAGCGAAAGTATGTGGCCCAAACTTTTGATGAACTGGCTGGTCAGACATGACACAGAATTTGACAGCAATTTGTGATTTGTTCAGAGTTCTGGGTATAGCTCACATACAGTCACGTGAAAAAGTAAGTACACCCCATGTAAAGTTTTGACTTTTTCAACATATTTCAACATACAGCTATTTGATCTTCATTTCAACAATATTGATAGATAAAGGTGATATAATATAACAAATATCATGAAACATTCACATTTTGTAGTTCATTGTATAATTTAAATAAACATAAATGCAAATTTCGCATGTGGAAAAAGTAAGTACACCCTTGGCTCCAATAGGTGGTATTGCCCCCTTTGGCAGAAACAACCTCAAGTAGGCATTTCTTATAACTGTCTACCAGTCTCTGACATCGACTGGGAGAAATTTTTGCCCACTCCTCCATGCAGAATTCTTTCAGCTGTGCGATGTTTGAGGGGTTTCTTGCATGCACAGCTCGTTTCAAATCCTCCCACAACATCTCGATGGGACTTAGATCCGGGCTTTGACTTGGCCATTCCAGAACCCTCCATTTCTTTCTTTTCAGCCATTCCTTAGTGGATTTACTGGTATGTTTAGGGTCATTGTCATGTTGCAAGGTCCACCTTCGGTTGAGCTTCAACTTTCCGACAGATGGCCTCACATTATCGTCAAGCACCCTCTGGTACAATGAAGAATTCATAGTGGATTCTATGATGGTGAGCTGCCCAGGCCCTGATGCAGCAAAGCTGCCCCAAACCATAATATTTCCACCACCATGCTTTACAGTTGGTATCAGGTTCTTGTGGTCAAATGCTGTCTTTGGTTTTCACCAAACATGTCTTCTGGTACTGTGGCCAAATAGCTCTAACTTTGACTCATCTGTCCAGAGCACATTGTTCCAGAAGTGCTGGTCTTTGCCTCGGTGTTCATTTGCAAACTTTAGTCTTGCCCTGATGTTCTTTCTGGACAGCAAAGGTTTCCTCCTGGCACACCTCCCATGTAGATCAAATTTGTGCAGCCTCTTTCTAATGGTAGACTCGTGCACTTTGACATCAACAGTGGCAAGAGCTACCTGTAGGTCCCGTGATGACATTCTGGGGTTCTTAGAGACTTCTTTCAGCATCTAGCGGTCTGCTCTCGGGCTGAACTTGCTGGGGCGGCCTGACCTGAACAAGTAGGCAGTTGTTTGGAATCTTCTCCACTTGTAGATGATCTTCCGGACAGTCGAATGATTGACTTCAAATTGTTTGGAGATCTTTTTAAATCCCTTCGCAGACTCGTAGGCATCTATAACCTTCTTTCTGAAGGCCTCAGAGAGCTCTTTTGATCTTGGCATGGTGACGCCGCACACTTCAACAACAAAGAGCAAAACAAAGTAAATGTCTGAGGTTTAAATAAGACAGGTTCCTCCAAGATCCTCTCCAAAGATGTTCTAATCATTTGCACCTGAGCTGGTGCACTTTTTTTTTTTTTTTTTTTTGTTTTGTTTTGTTTTGTTTTGTATACAAGATCGAGGCTCGTGAAAGAGCGAACATTAATCACACAGAAAGACAAACAGACACATAAAACAAATAACATCGGGAGCGGTAGACAAGATGGGGAGAGAGGGGGAAGGACACAAACACAACATTTGAGAGCAGGGACCGAGAGACATGGAGACATCGAGAGATCTGTGGGAGGGAGAGGGCTTTGGGGGGGAGGCATGTGAAGGGGGGGAGGCATGTGAAGGGGGAGAGGCATGTGAAGGGGGGGGGGGGGGGGTGGGAGAGGTATAAACATATGGACACTGCCAGGATTTCCAGGAAATAAGTTGGAATTTCAAACAAGGTGGATCTGGGGTGAATTAGTGGGGGTAGAAAAGATCAAGGTTATGGATGGGGGAAGATAAGAGATGGTGGTGAACAGCTGTTTTAAAGACCTGGAGGGAGGAGAGGGATTGAAGGGAGTGTGGGAGTTTGTTCCACAGGCGGGAGAAAAGAGGAATGAAAGAGTGAAGGTGAGCAGAGAGCCGAGATTTCGGCAGCCTGATTATAATTTTACGTATTTGAAGTAGTGATAAATGTAGGGGTGTACTTACTTTTTCCACATGCGAAATTTGCATTTATGTTTATTTAAATTATACAATGGACTACAAAATGTAAATGTTTCATGATATTTTTTATATTATATCACCTTTATCTGTCAATATTGTTGAAATGAAGATCAAATATCTGCATGTTGAAATATGTTGAAAAAGTCAAAACATTACATGGGGTGTACTTACTTTTTCACGTGACTGTACACCTTCACAGAAGACACAGTGGGATCTTTAAATCATACCAATGCCCCCAGTGCAAGAAGCCAGGTTTTCAAGCTCAACTTCCACCCAATGGATCCTCGAGGGGGAAAGACTCAATCTGTTAACTTTCCAACCTGGATTTGTCCCAATGGAAAAATCCTTCCTTCTGGACTTGGTGATGACAAAATTTCCTGAAAATGTCTCCTATTCTTCCTATGTTCAAATTGGTTCATCTGATCATGTACTTGTGACAGTCAATATCTCTTGTCTCTCTTCTCTTCTCTTCTCTTCTCTTCTCTTCTCTTCTCTCTCCCTCTCTCTCTCTCTCTCTCTCTCTCTCTCTCTCTCTCTGTCGCCACCTATCGGTGCGTTGGGTGTGGCGTCATGGCGGCTGTGAGCAACTGCTCTGTGCTTTGGTGAGGCCGTTGCGTTCCCCCCCCCCCTCCCCTGCCCCCCTCCCTCTCCCTTTCCATCCTGTGTGCTTCGGCATTGTGTTTTCATCCGTTCTGCACCCTTGTCTTCGAGAGAGAGAGAGAGGATTGAGAGCGGGCCCTTATTGGGTGCGACCTACTGGCTTTGACGGCGCTTTGTAAGCCATTTTTGTGCTTATAACGCACGTTTATTATTTACTTTAGCTCGAATATTTAGGTTTGATACCTTCTTGTACGGTTCGGACAAGGGGGTAGGGGGATTTGATCTGTTTGTTGGTGTTCGACAAACATTGGGTTTTCTCGGTTACTAACTTTTATTTGGTCGAGTTAGAATGGCGGGCGAACGTTTCCGCATTGATACGTACGAATCGCTAACTCGTAAACACGGGCTAGCTTGTGTTCCTCCCAACGAGGTGGAAATTAACGATGTGCTTTCCGCCATTGGAAACATCGTCGGTGCACACAGTATTCGCGCTGCCTCTCGTATGAATAAGAAATTCGTCGTATTTTTGTCCGAGGAGCACATGGTAGCGAGTGTAGTCGAACAAGGCTTGTTCATTGAACCGAACACGTTCCTCCCTGTGTTCGCTTTACAAGGCCCGACGGTAAAGATTAACATCAGTAATATCCCGCCATTTATTAGAAATGAGGATTTACGTGAACAATTAAACAAGTTCGGTAAGGTCGTATCGAGGATTTCGATGGTGCCGATGCGAAATGTTTGCGATCGATTCAAACATGTCATGTCCTTCAAGAGAGTGGTGTACATGATACTGCCTGCAAATGTAAAAACGCTCAATGTCGTGTTGAGTGTGAAAATCAACGGCTTTGAATACAAAATGTATGCCTCCTCGGAGGCTATGACGTGTTTCGAGTGTGGGGCTTACGGGCATGTGAGGAGTGCCTGTCCCAATGCGGTTACACCGCAGGAAAGCGGAGGATTGGTGAGGAGTGACTCCTCTTCACCGCGCAATGAAGGGGAGGAGGCGGGTCGAGTGGTTAATCCACCCATCGCACCGACTGCGGTGAGCGAAGCACCAGACCCGACCACCCCGACCGGGGGGGGGAAGGGGGGGGGGAAGTGATAGATCTAGAACGTGAGGTGACTAACCCCGCTCCTCCATTTAAGGTGGGAATGAAAGTGGTTGAACCCTCTCCCATTTCGTCCACTGTACACGACAGTGCGGGCGATATCATGGAAGTATCGGTAGCGGACACCAGGAAAAAAGGTCAGAAGCGTTCAAATGATGAATCCTGTGATTCCGAAGAAAAACAAAATAAGATTCAGATCGTGTCAGGCTCGCAGGACCTCCAGGGTGAGGCCTACACCGGAAACTCCTTGGCGGTAATGGAGATGGTACCGGAAGTGTATGTACGTGAGGAAGATTCGCTTGCACCACTTGCTGAGATTGAGCATGACCCGGAAAATAGTCGATCCTCTCAGGATGTGGTAAGTCCTTGTCCTGATAACCAAACTCGCTCAGACGAGTTAGCAGCTGGATCTGCTAGTGAGGAAAAAATAGATAAAGGGGAAAGTCCTTGCGACTGTGAGGATAACGTTAACCCTTCCCTGACAGATAAAAATGAAAGGGATGATGAGGTGGGGGACATACTTATAGCCACAGAGGATATGGTAAATCTGGAAGGGTCTGCAAAGAGTGCGGAGGTCCTTGACCCTGTAGAATTGCTGTTTCCAAAACTAAGTGTTCAACAAATAGTAGGAAAAGGTGCAGATCAAGACGAAGCACTTGATTCTGATGAAACCTCTTCTACTCCACTCTTTAGTGCTTTACGGGCTCAAGAGAGTGAGGCGGGTGATGACAATACCATCACCATGGTTTCTCAAGAAAATGTTATCAAGTTCCTTGAAGAAACGTTCAGGAAAAGACATGTAAAAATCAAAGACTACTTTCCGAATCTGCATGATTTTATTTTGACTGCAAAGAACATGATTCGTGAACCTTATCAGGTTAACATGTCAGAACCTCAATTCCAGAGGCTATGAAAATGTGTAACTCGAGCGGGCAAGGAACTGTATGAATAGTTAACAGAGTGGAGATAAAAGTAGCATCCTTAAACATCAACGGTGGTCGCAGTTGTGTGCGTCGCCTCCAGGTGTTTCAAATGTTTCAGAATGAAAAAATTGATGTGCTGATGTTACAAGAGACGCATGCAAATCAGTCTTCTGAGGTTGAGTGGCGTAATATCTTTAAAGGTTGTCACTTTTTCTCCAGTGCTTTCGTTGATGCCAAGGCTGGTGTGGCAGTAGTGTTACATCCTAGACTCCAGCCGTCGGAGATCAGATGTAGAGAAATTTGCAAGGGCCATTTACTATCTGTGGAGTTTGTCAGCGGTAACCAAAAGATTTGCACGACTAATGTATACTGCCCTAGTGCTAACTCTGCAAGAAGTGCTTTTCTTCACAAGTTAGCAGGTTTTTTAAGCACTATTGACCTGTCCATGTTGGTTTGCTTGGGGGGAGACTACAACTGTACCCTCAACCCACAACTTGATAGAAACACTCCTGAGCCTCATCCACCGAGTGCAAGGCCTTTGGCACAGCTCATTAAAAAATTTCAACTTGTGGATGTGTGGCGGGTACAGAACCCTAACATCCGGCAGTACACGTGGGTTTGTGCCGCAAGAAATCTTTTGACAATGGCTCGTTTGGATAGAATTTATGTTAACCATGATAAGGTAAATCTTGTCAAGAATTCTTATATAAGGCCGTCTGGTTTTTCTGATCATCACATGGTTGTTGTTGTATGTGGCTTACCTCATCACGTGTGTAGAAGTGCATATTGGACTTTCAATGTCAAACTTTTACAAAGTGAGCATTTCAAAGAAGCATTCAGAATGGTATGGAAGGAATGTGAAATGCAAAAGTTTTCCTCCCTAAATTTAAGGCAATGGTGGGATTGCACAAAATCCCAAATTAAGTGTTTTTGCCAGCAATACTGTCGTTATAATACCTGTAACACACTCGGTGTGATAACTGCCTTAAAAAACGATATACTTTATTGTGAGCAGAAATCTGGAATGTCCAACGAAAATGTCCAGCAGTTGTCAGAGAAAAGAACACTACTGGCTGAAATGGTGAGAGAGCGTGCATCTGGTGCTTTCGTCCGACTGCGAATGGACAATATCCAACTTGACAAACCAAACAAAGACTTTTTCAACTTGGAAAAGACAGCCAAGATCCCTCAACAAATTCACGCTTTGCGCTCTTCTGCCGGTGCGCTTCTGTCTTCTCAAAGTGACATCAAGGATGAATTACGAAACTTTTATTCAAAGCTGTTTGCCTTGAGAACTGTGAACCAGGAAAACAGAAACGGGATGTTTGAACTGCTCCCATCTCTGTCTGAAGACCAGCAACAACAACTGGAGCCTGGCATCTCTCTCGGAGAACTTACTGTTGCTCTTAAAGGAATTCAAGATGGGAAAGCCCCTGGACTTGACGGCCTCCCAGTTGAATTTTACAAGGCCTTTTGGGACATCCTAGGCCCTACTCTACTTGACATCTTTTATGATAGCCTTGAACAAGGTGAATTGCCACTAAGTTGCCGGAGGTCAGTTTTGTGTCTCCTTCCAAAAAAAGGGAACTTGCAAGACGTCACAAATTGGCGGCCTGTGTCACTCCTAAATACGGACTATAAAATATTGTCGAAGGCGCTTGCGATACGTCTAAAGGAAGTCATCCCCCTTTTGATTGATATTGATCAGTCTTATTGTGTTCCTGAGCGTTCTATTTACGATAACATTTTTTTGGTGAGAGACTTGATCAGTCTCGGTCGTACTACATCTCATGGTTTTGGTTTGGTTCTTTTAGATCAAGAAAAAGCTTTTGACAGTGTTGACCATTCTTTTTTGTTTGCTGTACTAAGGAGAGCTGGTTTTGGACAAAATTTTGTTTCCTATGTTAAGTTGTTGTATGAAAATGCATCCTGTCTGTTGAAGGTAAACAACAGCTTATGTTGCCCTTTTCCCTTTCAGCGAGGCATCCGTCAGGGCTGCCCACTTTCAGGAATGCTATACAGTCTCTCGATCGAACCTTTACTAGCTTTGCTCCGGAACTCAGTGGAAGGAGTCTCCTTAACAAAAAACCACAAAATGGTTACTTCAGCTTATGCGGATGACATTTGTGTTGCTGTTTCCAGCCAAAATGATGTGGGTGAGGTCTTTCGATGTCTGTCCCAGTTTGAGCTCGCCTCCACGGCAAAAGTAAATTGGAACAAAAGTGTTGCCTTATGGGTGGGCCCCAGTCCACCTTCGTCAGCTCTGCCTGTGTTACCAGGAGGAATGCAGTGGAACAAAGAGGGGTTTAAATATTTAGGGTTATTTCTCGGAGTCCAAGCATATGAACAAAAAAATTGGGAGGGTTTCTTGGAAAGAATTAAGCAGAAACTGGCTAGATGGAAACGGTTGCACCACCTTCTATCGCTTAAGGCAAGGGTGACAATAATAAATAACCTGGTGGTTCCTTTTATTTGGCATAAAGTTATCCCCCTCCAACCTCCGAGATACTTGGTCACAGGCATTCAGAGGGTTCTAACTCAGTTTTTCTGGGGAGGCCACCATTGGCTTGGACCAGACACGGTGTGCAGACCCCGAAATGCAGGTGGCCAAAGCTTGATACATGTTCCGAGTCGGATAATGGCTTTCCGCATGTTGACGATAAAGCGTTTATTGTATGGTGAGTGTGTCCCGTGGCGGCCTCTCACAAACGCTTGGCTGCAGGAAGCAGATGGGTTGAAGTATGACCGAGAGCTCTTCCTCATGGACCTGCAGCATGTCAACACGACTCTGCTCCCCGAGTTTCATCAGAGCCTTCTGAATGCCTGGCAAGTCCTTGGAATACAACGATTAGAGGTGTCCTACGATGCGAAAAAATATATGCATGAGCCATTGGTCCTGAATCCTTTATTCCCTGAAATTTCAACCTCCAGGTCATTTATGCATTGCTTCACCTGTAATGGAATAAACAGAGTGCGAGACCTGATGAAGCCTTCCATAAATGGATGGTTATCCACCGGTTCTCTCACATCAAAAGTGGGGGTTCGGTCATCTAGAATGGTGGACAAAGTTTTGAGTTGTGATTAAAACTTTCAGGGAATTAAATATCGGGTGGACTGGGGCAGATGAAGTGGTGGACTCTCGTCTCTATTTCCCCGAGCTCCAAGTCACCTCAAAAAAACAACAGTGTGTCTTCTCAAAGTCAGATGGTTGTGGTGTGTTCCATGTGATGGGAAAAAATGTTATTTATGGGATATGCCAAGAGGTGCTTATACCGGGTTTCACAAAAGCTTTAAAAAATCGGTGGGATGAGATCATTCCGGCTAGTTCGTTCCTATCTCCAGTGTGGAAAGAGATGTATAGGTCTCCAACTTTAGGTCGAACCGGAGACTTAAATTGGAGACTAGTTCATCAGGCCCTGGTCACCAAATACTTACTTAATAAGTTTGATCCTGCTGTGCTGAATGTTTGTCCTTTTTGTGAAGAGGCTGAAAATGTGACCCATGCTTTCGTGAAATGTAAGAGATTGGTACCCCTTTTTTGTTTCCTCCAACAGTTCTTTTATAAATTTAAGTTTGTTTTTTCTGTTGCAATTTTTGTGTATGGCATTGAAAGGAGCAGCAAGAGCAAGACAGCGGTCCCTTTCTTGAATTTTCTGTGTGGAATTGCTAAACTCGCAATATATAAAACTAGGAAGATCAAATTGAGTGGCAGAGATGAAAATGTGCTGTTTTGCTTTAAAGGAATAGTGTCGGCCCGGATAAGTTTCGGCAGTGTGAACGACGATTGTTTTACAGATGAGGTGTTGAGTTTGTTTTTGTAAATTATACTTTCGCTCAATGTCTGCATATACAGTGGAACCTTGACTTACGAGTTTAATTCGTTCTGTGACCGAGCTCGTAACTCAAATTGCTCGTTTCTCAAATCAAATTTCCCCATTAAAATGCATTGAAATGCTATTAATCCGTTCCAGCCCGCCAAAAACCACACCAATTTTTTTTTAAATATACAGTATATATAAAAATATCTCGCGCTTTATATTTCACCTGTATGCAGCATACAAGTTGGCAGGATGGCCTGGACTGGAGGTACGCACACTTGACTCTAAAGTCTAAACTGTCCAGCCTGGGTTTGAATCCCGACCCAGCTATAACCTGTCATGGGTGAATCACAGGCAGGGTGATTCATCAATGTGTGTACTGCTAAACTGGGCGCCCCGTTTGCGTCCCATTAGTTGTTGGATGTTAAGGATCTCACCGTGTTTTCCACAAAGAGAAGGCGAGCTATCGCCGGCACTCTGAACAAGTTGTGGCCTGGCCTGGTATGGCATGAACATGAAAACATGAACATGAACATGAAATGTTCGACATGAACATGAAATTTTCCAAAATAACCAAAATGCGAAAACAAAAATGCAGCGCTATACGGCAGAGATACTGTACTTGCACGGCAAGATAACCACGTGACCGGAACCCACCTGGCGGCGTAAACTCAAAATAACCAACATGCGAAAACAAAAATGCAGCGCTATACGACAGAGATACTGTACTTGCACGGCAAGATAACCACGTGACCGGAACCCACCTGGCGGCGTAAACTCAAAATAACCAACATGCGAAAACAAAAATGCAGCGCTATACGACAGAGATACTGTACTTGCACGGCAAGATAACCACGTGACCAGAACCCACCTGGTGGCGTAAACTCAAAATAACCAACATGCGAAAACAAAAATGCAGCGCTATACGACAGAGATACTGTACTTGCACGGCAAGATAACCACGTGACCGGAACCCACCTGGTGGCGTAAACTCAAAATAACCAACATGCGAAAACAAAAATGCAGCGCTATACGACAGAGATACTGTACTTGCACGGCAAGATAACCACGTGACCGGGTGGCGAAAGCTCGTAACTCAGATCTCGGCTCGCATCTCAAAGCAATAAACCGCCCAAGCGACGGCTCGTATCTCGAAAAACTCGTAAGTTGGGGCACTCGTAAGTCAAGGTTCCACTGTACATGTATATACATCCTTTTTGCTTGTACAACTTTCTTTTTCTTGTAAAAATTTTGCGGTGTTCTTCCATGTGTGTTTTGATACTTTTATAATAAAAGCACATAAAAGTCAAGTCTCTCTCTCTCCCGGCTGTTGCGATTTGGGTGTGGCGTCATGGCGGCTGTGAGAAACTGCTCTGTGTTGGGGTGAGTCCTTTGTGTGATTTTCTCCTCTCCTGCCCTACCCCTCCCGCTCCTTTTCCATCCTGTGTGTTTTGCTGTTTTGTTTTCATCCTTTCTACACCTTTGTCTTCGAGAGAGAGAGGATTGAGAGCGGGCCCATTTTGGGTGCGGCCTACCTGATTTGACGACGCTTTGTAAGCCTTGTCTATGCTTGCAATGCATATATGGTTTTCATTTTTTGATTTATTTAAGTTTGATACCTTCATGTCCGGTTCGGACAAGAAGGGCGCGATAATATCGCCGACATGGCGAATGTACGCTCTCGATGTGAGGGTTTCGAGGGTTTAACCAGGAAGCATGTGTTCGTGTGAGTTCCTCCTGACGGAGTTCCTGTAGAGGACATTATTCTCGCAGTTGGGAATATTATTGGTGATGAAAATATACATGCTGCGTCACGTATGAATCAGAAGGTAGTTGTTTTCGTTTCTCACGATGAACTCGTCCATGACGTTGTAAGTGCCGGAATAAGCACAGCGAGTGGTCATTTTATGATGGCGTCGCCGATGTTGACTCCTGCGACGCGAGTTGTCATATCAAACGCACCTCCGTTTATTTCCAATGACAGGATTATGACCGTGTTATCGCGTTATGGTAAAATGGTGTCCAGGATCTCGACAATTCCTCTTGGTTGTCGGAATGAACGTGTTAAACACGTCATGAGTTTCCGAAGGCAGGTGTACATGGTCCTCCCAGACCGTGGGGACGATACGGGCCTCAATATCTTGTTCAAAATAAACTTTGAGGACACGAACTACAAGCTGTATGCATCGTCCGCCACCTTAACGAGTTTTCAGTGCGGAGTGTTCGGGCATTTAAAACGCTTGTGTCACAAAGCCTCGTGTGTCAGGTGTGGAAAGAAAGGTCACACTGATGCGGTGTGTAAGGAGGAGGTTACCGTGACTCCACGAATTAACATTCCCAACGAGGAGGAGGTTACCGGTACTCCACAAACTAACATTCCCAATGAGGAAGAGGTGACCGGTACTCCACAAACTAACATTCCCAACGAGGAGGAGGTTACCGGTACTCCACAAACTAACATTCCCAACGAGGAGGAGGTTACCGGTACTCCACAAACTAACATTCCCAACGAGTAGGAGGTTACCGGTACTCCACAAACTAACATTCCCAATGAGGAGGAGGTTACCGGTACTCCACAAACTAACATTCTCAACGAGGAGGAGGTTACCGGTACTCCACAAACTAACATTCCCAACGAGGAGGAGGTTACCGGTACTCCACAAACTAACATTCCCAACGAGGAGGAGGTTACCGGTACTCCACAAAATAACATTCCTCAACGAGGAGGAGGTTACCGGTACTCCACAAAATAACATTCCCGACGAGGAGGACGTTACCGGTACTCCACAAACTAACATTCTCAATGAGGAGGAGGTTACCGGTACTCCACAAACTAACATTCCCAACAAGGAGGAGGTAAACGGTAATGCACGGCTTATTGTTCCCAACGAGGGTGAAACCAGCAGCTCAACCTCCAATGTTATTCCTCCTCGGCAAAGCGTTGCTATGGAAACCGAAACTCAATTGGTGATTAGTAAACGAAGAGCACTTGATGAGTCGTTAACACCAGGTGCTGTTAAAAAGGTTGTGCTCGATGTGCAGACCTTCCGTGCAGAAACTCTTCAGGATACTCCTGAAATCTCAGTGCAAAACGTGGACCAAATAAATGAAACGGAACACCTGGAGAAGTGTAACGGGATTCAAATGGTACAACAAAGTGCTTCCATTTCCTGCACGGACGAGGGTGATGAGGTAAATATAGCTGACAGTGAGCCAGTGAATGATACGTCATTGATCCAATCACATGAAGGTGATCAAACTATGGTCCAACATAATTATGCCCATTTCGCAAATGAGGGTGTGAACACAAATCCACAGGAGTGTGGAAACAAAATTTGACTCCATTTGAGGAAAGTCGTAGTCAGGCTGCTGATGTTTCCCAAACCCAACACTCTGGGGACCCCCCAGATGCTGGCATACTTGTTCATAAGACAGGAATGGCTGAGGGTATTGTTACTGATTCGTCACTTCCGTTGTTGTGGTTTTCATCGACTGCAAACATTTTTGATTCCATGTACTATTATTGTTGTCGTTCAAGGGTGATAGAGATTACTATTTTCAAAAGGTAAAAAAGTTAATGTTTTAAATGAAACCGGAACCAGACGACGATGAAGAGGAAGAGGAGGAAGAGAAGGCGGAGCGATTGAGTCGGACAAGAAGCCGAGCAGCTTCGAGGTCTGGAGCGAACGATTGGCGAACGAGGGTCACGAGTGAACTTTGGGTTACCCGGGAAAGGGATTCCTGCGACAGAGTTGTCATCGCTGCGACAGATAAACCTGCGTGACAGGTTTTGCAGTTGATTCCGGAGAGAATCATCAGAGTGCCGTTACGCCACGAGAACGGGCCGTCGGCCATTTTTACCTCGCGCAGGATTTGCGCATCGCTCAAGGTTTTTCACTTTGCTTCAACCATTTTCACCACATTCAGACGTCAATCTGGTGTGCGTGTGTAACGTGGCTTTTGAGTGGGAAATCTGCGGTTCACCGATTTGGAGCCGTGGAACGTCCATACCCGAGGGTGTGATTTCCCAGTCGCCTTGAGGGCACCTTTGCGCAGCTTTGGCAGCGGGACTGTGACTGTCATCCGAATGGGATTCTGGTCTCGATTGGACATCGTTCTGATGATTACTGGAGCGGATCGACTTTGGCTTGATGCCGGAATAGAGACATTGGGGAATGTTCTTCTTTTCGCTCACTTGGCGCACAGAGAGATATATTGTACGAACCTGATGGTACCATCATAGGAAATATATATTGGTTGTCCAATTGATTACTATTGTTGTTGTACTGTTATTCTTGTGTGATCTGAATACAATACTTGTTTGTTGGTAACAATTGGTGTGGTTTCACCATTGATCTTTGACATACAGAATAACACATCTTTCTGCCGTGACTCCTCTCGGGGCTTGGAGGTACACCGTGACCGGGGTTTGGGGAGGAGCACATAACAGAAATTGGGGGCTCGTCTTTGCTGACAAAATTCCCAAATCTCATCCGGGATATAATTCCCTAACATCCTCGTCCGGGATTAAATTCCCTAACATTCGTCTGGGATAGAATTCCCTAACATTCCCAAAATTCCCCAATTTGGAATTTTTCTAACATTCCAAATTTTTTTTTTTTATTGAAATTTTTTGTGTGAAGGTTAACAGGTGTTAACTGATAGACACCATGGTGTTTGACGCAGAAAAGTTTGCGGCGTCCCCTAATGAGGCACAGTTCCAAGCGTTAAAAAGATCGGAACTCTTGATATTGGCCAAATATTTTAACTTGGAGGTCTGAGTTAATATGAAGAAAGCAGAGATGCAGACATTGGTGGTAGAATCTCTGGTGGGACAAGGAACATGGACAGAGGTAGCCTTGGATTGGTTACCCGAGGAAAAAGAAAATGTGGAGCTCCGGAAAATGGAGATGCAACTGCAGAGCCAGGAAAGGTTAAAAGCAGAGGAAAGGAGAGCTGAAAAAGAACTCGAGGAGAGAAGAGCAGAGGAAAGGAGAGCTGAAAAGGAACTCGAGGAAAGAAGAGCAGAAGAAAGGAGAGCTGAAGAAGAAAGAAGAGCAGAGGAAAGAGCAGAGGAAGGGAGAGCCGAAAGGGAGTTAAAGGAACGTGACATGGAGTATCAGAAGGAACTAAAACTCAAGGAGCTGGAATTAATGGGAGAATGGAGAGAAGTAGTGTCCATGCCGGCTAGTTCGACAACGAGTCAGAACACTTGGGATGTTGGTAGGCATGTGAGGCTGGTTCCACCCTTCAATGAAAAGGAGGTAGCCAAGTTTTTTTTACACTTTGAGAAAGTGGCTCAAATGCTAAAATGGCCTGTGGGGTCCTGGGCTATCTTAGTGCAAAGTGTTCTGGTGGGTAAAGCTCAAGATATCTATTCAGCTTTACCAATTGACCAATGTGCAGATTATGAGATAGTGAAGAAAACCATTCTCAAAGCCTATGAATTGGTCCCTGAAGCTTACCGGCAAAAATTCAGGAATGCCAGGAAGAGGGAGAGTGAGACCCATGTGGAGTTTGCCAGAATGAAGGAAACCATGTTTGATCGGTGGTGTGACTCGAAGGGGATTGGGAAAGACTTCAACCTGTTGCGACAATTGATCTTGGTGGAGGAATTCAAACAGTGTGTCCACGTGGACATTAAAGTACATCTGGATGAAAAGAAAGTACCAGAGTTGTATGAGGCAGCAACCGTGGCAGATGACTATGCCTTGACACACAGGATGGGGTTCCACAAACCTAAATTCCCGCCTAGAGTTAGCCAAGGGAGTTATGGTAAATCAGGTGCGGAGAACAAATATTCATGGAGGCGGCCTAGAGATGACTATGGGGACAAATCTGATACCGCGATTTTTAGGGATCAGAAGACTACAGTTCCAAGACAGACTTATCTTCCGGGGGGCCCGAGGCAGACCACGAGTTTTTCCTCCGAGCCTACTTGCGCTTTTTGCAAGAAACCTGGGCATTTGATGTCCCAATGTTATGCCCTGAAAAGGAAAAATCAGGAGCGGAGTCAAACTAGTGAAACTCCGAATGCATTGGCAAATGCGAGAAATCGTCCTTGGAGGGCAGTGCCTTGTGAAGGTTCCCATGCCAAAGTTACGGCATCACAGAATGACCTTGTTCAAGAGGGTTACAAACCTTTTATTTCAGAGGGGTTTGTGTCACTGGATGGAGACTTAATGAACCAGAGACCTGTTAGGGTATTGAGGGACACAGGAGCACATCAATCTTTGATGCTTGAGGGCATTTTGCCATTGTCAGAGAAGACGGCAACTGGTGTTAATGTTCTTTTACAGGGGAGTTGGTGGCTGTGTTAAAGCTCCACTTCATGTCATCCATTTGAAGTCTGATTTGGTGTCAGGACTGGTCACCGTAGGTTTACAAGCCACTCTTCCTTTAAAGGGAATCTCTTTTGTTATCGGAAATGATTTGGCCGGTGGTCGAGTTTCTGGTAATCCAATGTTTGTTGAAAAGCCTAGTATGGAAAATAACACCGCACAGTGAGAGCAGGAGATTCCGGGTATCTTTCCCTCCTGTGCAGTGACTCGTGCTATGGGTAGGAAGCGCTCTGAAGAGAAGGAGAAGGTACTGATGTCACGCTTTGCACAGTCACTTCTTGTCGAGTACCCTGAAACTAAGTGTCAGCACACACAAGTCATGGATGGAGGCAATGCTGGCAAGCTCTTTGTAGGTGGACTGAACTTTGACACAAGTGAAGATGTTCTGGACTCTATCTTTGGCAAATATGGACCACTCTTGGAAGTGCTGCTGATAAAAGACAGGGAGACGCAAAAGTTGAGAGGGTTTGGCTTTGTCACATTTGAAAACACAAAAAACGCCAAAGATGCAGAACAGGATTTGAATGGCCAGGATTTGGATGGTCGGACCATAACAGTAGAGAAGGCTGGCCAAGGGCATCGAGGGGGCTACAGAGGAGGAAAACGTGGAGGTAGTTTCAGGGGTAGCTATGGCTCCTGGGGTGGGGAGTAGTAGTTTTGGTGGCGGCCACAGTCGTGATTATTACGGAGGCTCCCAGCAGCAGCAGCACAGTTTTGGCAACTCTCGACGGGATGACTATTACGGTGGTAGCTGAGATGGGGACGGCTACTCACGTGACTACAGCATCCGACTCTACAACCGTGATTATGATTTTTTATGATCAAGAGAATAATTGGAAGCACTGAGTGCTCAGGAGCAGCTGAGCCAAGATTCCTACATGGATTAACCTATGAACTCCATGTCCCTAAATGCATCCATGCAGGGAATACTTCCAGGCCTCACCATCCAACCACCATGAAACCTGGCTCTCAGCTCGACCTCCTTCAAAAAGTGCTATAGATTTGCTTTGCTTTGGATTTTTGATCACAACCCCTTAACCTTCATTCAAAAAATGAAAAATAAAAACCAGAGGTTGATGAGATGGAGTTTGGCTTTGCAAGAGTTCAACTTGGAAATTGAGCATGTAAAGGGCAGGGACAATGTCGTTGCTGATGCTTTGTCCAGAGTGAACTAACATTGGAAATTTCTGTAGGTTGTTTGGAAGTTTTGTTGCTTTATTTTGGGGAATATTAATTATTGTTGCTCACATGAATTGATAATTTGGGTGTGAGTTTTACTTTTGTTTGTTAAAAGAGTTTTTGCCTGCAAAGAAAGTTTTCACTATGTTAAAACCTTTTTTCTTGAGGGGGGGAAGTGTTACGGATTCCTCACTTCCGTTGTTGTGGTTTTCATCCACTGTAAACATTTTTGATTCCATGTACTATTATTGTTGTCGTTTAAGGGAGATAGAGATTACTATTTTCAAAAGGTAAAAAAGTTAATGTTTTAAATGAAACAGGAACCGGATGACGACGAAGACGAAGAGGAGGAAGAGAAGGTGGAGCGAGTGAGTCGGGAAAGAAGCCGAGCTGCTTCGAGGTCTGGAGCGAACGATTGGCGAACGAGGGTCACAAGTGAACTTTGGGTTTCCCGGGAAAGGGATTCCTGCGACAGAGTTGTCATCGTTGTGACAGATAAACCTGCGTGACAGGTTTTGCGGTTGATTCCGGAGAGAATCATCAGAGTGCCGTTACGCCATGAGAACGGGCCGTCGGCCGTCGTCGGCTTTGGAGGCCAGATTTGAAATGTGGTTTTCCCAGGAAAGATCATGGCAGATAGTGAGACCCAAAAGCTTGAGTGACAGAACTTCTTGGAGATATATATATATATATATATATATATATATATATATATATATATATATATATATATATATATATGTATGACTATGTATGTATGTATGTATGTATGTATGTATATATGTATGTATGTATATATGTATGTATGTATGTATGTATGTATGTATGTATGTATGTATGTATGTATGTATGTATATATATATATATATATATATATATATATATATATATATATATATATATATATATATATATATATATGTATATCCTTGCATACTGAATCTATATTTTCCAGCAAATGGATATATTTTTTCAATAATTCCCTAAAAGTTACTGAATCCAGAACATAATTTGGCAGACACAAACAGAAATGCTTGTGTGGAGTGAATAGCACGTGTACAGGAATCCAATTTTCGAGAGGAAATGAGATTGCCAATAGAAAAACCTCAACTTTGGGCCTCCGCGTTCTTTGGAACCTGGTGTTGTTTTTCCAAACATTCCAAAACTTGCAGCTGCATGATGAAAAAAAAATCAGAATATTTCATTCCATAATGGAGCACTAAATTTTACATTATACCTGTGCAGGTTTATTCCAAATATTTCCACATTTTATTGTGAGACAGTAAAAATATATATACACGCAACCCAGAGGAGTCACGTTGAGAAATTATAGAATAAGTGCATCACAATTTACCAAGTCATTCATCAGCACCCCTTTTCAGACAACCTGCGAATAAGCCGAACTGCAGAGACTCTGCTTCTGTATCCAAGAAGCCACCACAGCCAGGCACATTCCATTGTCTGGGCGACAAATTACTGCTATTGGAATCACACTCCTGCTTTGGTCAGTAGCCAAGGGAATTGCTTCAGACATTCAGTGCTTGCATCTGGTGTTTCAGACCCTCTCTGGAATATCCCACAGACGGACGAGCAAAGCAATACAGCACTATTTGTGGAATATACTCGATCACACACATAACACATACTCTAAATCTGTGACCTTGTTTCCACTATCCTTTATATTTTTCTCTCAATCTCCTTTTAAGTCTAACCTTTAGCAGGTTTTTTTCATTTTTCTTTTATCTCCATCATTTTGTTTTCCTACAATTTATATTTCTTCCAGCAGCCCTTTCCGACCTATGGTACCTGCCGCAGAATAACCATATATACTTCTAATTGTCCATCTTTATTTGTCAAAACAATCATTCTCCAAATTGTTTCTTCCCATAAGTTGGGGCTTCCTATGTAAATATTTTTGGTAGGTTCTCTCGAGCATCCAATCTTCCGCACTCAAAGGTAGACAGATTAATTCTCACTATCTCTTACATGTTGAGGTGGACATTTTCCCCTTCACAAATCCAAAGTAAAACATGTTCTCTCTCACACGTCGTCTCTTCGACGTTAAGGTGCTGGACGTTCCCCCTTCTCACTTGCTCCCTCATGCTTCACAGGGTTAATATGTGAGATCAACTAGTGCATCCACATTTGGTTTAGTATCACACTAAACAGACAGAAATCAAAAAGGTTGAGCCACCTTGATTGACATAAGTAATTTTTCAAAAAGATTGATATACCGATTAGCTGAAGAGCTGTCTCTGTCACACATTGCAATTTGGTATAATTATTAATGCATTTTTATTGCATATACCGATGAGACTTGATTTTGGCCGTTTCACCAGAGGAGGGTTGCTGGCAGTTCTTATGCGACCTGAAGGAATATTTGGGGGACACAGCACAGACAGAGCTGGGGGAGCTAGGTCAGGGAGGAGTTGGTAAAAGACAGAAAGACCACCAACCTGCCTGCGGTGAGAGGGTGAAAGGGCCTCAGAATCAGCTTCATCGCAGGAGATAACAATGATCCTGAAAGTTTTGGTTTCTACAGCGTGAAGCCGAGCTACATGTGACGTGGGAGCACCTGTCCAGAGGGGAGAGGAGTATTCCATCAAGCTGTGGATGAAAACTTTGCATGTGGTGAAGAGCTCAGAGGTGCCAAGGAAGGACTTCCCATGACGGAGGATGCCCAGTCGGCAACTGGCTTTGGAGGCCAGCTTGGAAATGTGGTTTTCCCAGGAAAGATCATGGCTGATAGTGAGACCCAAGAGCTTGAGTGACAGAACTTCTTCAAGAGGATTGTTGAGCAAGTACAGTCACGTGAAAAAGTAAGTACAGTGAAACTTGACTTACGAGTTTAATTCGTTCTGTGACCGAGCTCGTAACTCAATTTGCTCGTTTCTCAAATTAAATTTCCCCATTAAAATGAATTGAAATGCTATTAATCCGTTCCAGCCCCCCAAAAGCCACACCAATTTTTTTTGTTACGTGTTTTTAAATAAGAAAAATGTACTTTATAAATAACAAATAATGTATAAACAAGCACGACCTCGTATATACTGTACATAATAAAATAAGATTTGCTGGGGGATGTATCCTTCGGCTTCTATCAGTTCGGCAAAAGTTATAATAAAATCTTCAGCTGCCTTCACATCCGAGCTTGCTGCCTCACCATGCCTGACGACGGAGTGAATGCCGGTCCTCTTCTTAAAATTATCAAACCATCCCTGACTGGCTTTGAATGACTCTTCCGATGCCTCGTCCGTTGATGTTCCCGCCGTCTGCTGCACCAAATCCCCGTAAATGTCTCGTGCCTTCTCACAGATGATGCTCTCGGTCACGGTATCTCCTGCGAGCTGCTTCTCCGTCAACCACACAAACAACAACTTCTCCATCTCTTCATGGACAGAGGTCCGGAGCTTTGAAATAATCTTAACGCCCTTGGCTGGCGTTATAGCCTTTATCGACTCCTTCTGCTTCAAAATCGTACATATCGTAGAAGTACTACGATCGTACTGCCTCGCCAAGTCGACAACACGCACACCTCGCTCATGTTTTTCGATGATTACGTGTTTTATATCCAAGCACATCATCCTTTTCTTCTTCTCAGCACTGCCCTTGGCACTCAATTTCTTAGGACCCATGGTTAAAACTAAGAAATTTTCCAAAATAAACAAAATGCAAAAACAAAGCAACAGCGATACGGCAGAGATGCTTGCACGGCAAGATAACCACGTGAACTGAACGCTCGCTGGGCCACCTAGTGGCGGGTGGCGTAAGCTCGCTCGCTCGTAACTCAAATCTCGGCTCGCATCACAAAGCAAAAAATCGACCGAGCGACGGCTCGTATCTCGGAAAACTCGGAAGTTGGTGCACTCGTAAGTCAAGGTTTCACTGTATACCCCATGTAAAGTTTTGACTTTTTCAACATATTTCAACATACAGATATTTGATCTTCATTTCAACAATATTGACAGATAAAGGTGATATAATATAACAAATATCATGAAACATTTACATTTTGTAGTCGATTGTATAATTTAAATAAACATAAATGCAAATTTCACATGTGGAAAAAGTAATTACATCCCTACATTTATCACTACTTCAAATACCTAAAATTAGAATCAGGTGCACCAGCTCAGGTGCAAATGATTAGAACATCGTTGGAGAGGATCTTGGAGGAACCTGTCTTATTTAAACCTCAGACATTTACTTTGTTTTGCTCTTTGTTGTTGAAGTGTGCGGTGTCACCATGCCAAGATCAAAAGAGCTCTCTGAGGCCTTCAGAAAGAAGGTTATAGATGCCTACGAGTCTGGGAAGGGATTTAAAAAGATCTCCAAACAATTTGAAATCAATCATTCGACTGTCCGGAAGATCATCTACAAGTGGAGAAGATTCCAAACAACTGCCAACTTGTTCAGGCCAGGCCGCCCCAGCAAGTTCAGCCCGAGAGCAGACCGCTAGATGCCGAAAGAAGTCTCTAAGAACCCCAGAATGTCATCACGGGACCTACAGGTAGCTCTTGCCACTGTCGATGTCAAAGTGCACGAGTCTACCATTAGAAAGAGGCTGCACAAATTTGATCTACATGGGAGGTGTGCCAGGAGGAAACCTTTGCTGTCCAGAAAGAACATCAGGGCAAGACTAAAGTTTGCAAATGAACACCGAGGCAAAGACCAGCACTTCTGGAACAATGTGCTCTGGACAGATGAGTCAAAGGTAGAGCTATTTGGCTACAGAACCAGAAGACATGTTTGGCGAAAACCAAAGACAGCATTTGACCACAAGAACCTGATACCAACTGTAAAGCATGGTGGTGGAAATATTATGGTTTGGGGCAGTTGTGCTGCACCAGGGCCTGGGCAGCTCACCATCACAGAATCCACTATGAATTCTTCATTGTACCAGAGGGTGCTTGAGGATAATGTGAGGCCATCTGTCGGAAAGTTGAAGCTCAACCGAAGGTGGACCTTGCAACATGACAATGACCCTAAACATACCATTAAATCCACTAAGGAATGGCTGAAAAGAAAGAAATGGAGGGTTCTGGAATGGCCAAGTCAAAGCCCGGATCTAAATCCCATCGAGATGTTGTGGGGGATTTGAAACAAGCTGTGCATGCAAGAAACCCCTCAAACATCGCACAGCTGAAAGAATTCTGCATGGAGGAGTGGGCAAAAATTTCTCCCAGTCGATGTCAGAGACTGGTAGACAGTTATAAGAAACGCCTACTTGAGGTTGTTTCTGCCAAAGGGGGCAATACCACCTATTGGAGCCAAGGGTGTGCTTACTTTTTCCACATGCGAAATTTGCATT
Organism: Myxine glutinosa; assembly: GCF_964187855.1. Taxonomy (NCBI): domain Eukaryota; kingdom Metazoa; phylum Chordata; class Myxini; order Myxiniformes; family Myxinidae; genus Myxine; species Myxine glutinosa. The sequence continues at coordinate 65,149,623 of NC_136269.1, read as the reverse complement.
TATGTTTATTTAAATTATACAATGGACTACAAAATGTAAATGTTTCATGATATTTGTTAAATTATATCACCTTTATCTATCAATATTGTTGAAATGAAGATCAAACAGCTGTATGTTGAGATATGTTGAAAAAGTCAAAACTTTACATGGGGTGTACTTACTTTTTCATGTGACTGTAGATGGGAGGGTTGTCCAGACGGTCTTTATGGAGAGACAAAGTGAGAGTGTGACATTTGTCAGGATTTAAAGACATGTTCCACTTATTTGACCAGTTTGTGATATTGTCCAGGTCTGCAGAAAGTGAGGAGGCTGCTGTCTGCCGATCTGAGGGGTGAGATATGGAGCGGCAGAGAGTGGAGTCATCAGCAAAGAGATAGAGAGGATTTTCCAGATAGTTGGAGAGATCATTGATGAATACCAAAAAAAAGCACGGGCCCAGAACACTGCCTTGAGGAACTCCAGCCTGAACAGGAAGGGGAGATGAGAGAATTCCATTCAGGGACACACGTTGACTGCGACCAGAGAGGAAGTCCGCCAGCCATGCATGGAGATTTCCATGGATACAATAAGAGGAGAGTTTGGTGAGCAGAGTGGGGTACGAGACCGTATTGAAGGCACGAGATATGTCAAGGGAGACGGCTCTGATTTTCTGTATGGTGTTGAGGGCCTCCATCCATTGTTGAGACAGCAGAAGCAGCATGTCCAGAGTAGAATGACCTGGTCTGAATCAAAATTGAAGATCAGATATCAAGCCATAGGAGAAGAGGAAGGATATAATATCAGAAGCAATGATGGATTCCACGACCTTGCTGATGATTGGGAGCAGGCTGATTGGTCTGTCGTTGCAAGGATCTGTTTTTGCACCTTTTTGTGTAAAGCAGTAATGTTGGCTGATTTCAAAGCTGATGGCAGATGACCTTGACCAAAAGAAAGGGTGAAAATAACAGAGAGAGGGTGTGAAAGAGCTACAGAGAAGGATTTTAGGACCCGTGGGCTGATGCCTTATGGTCCAGTTGCAGAATCAGAGTCGAGGTTTGACAGAAAATTCTCCACCTTGTTGGGAGAGAATGACACAGAGTCCAGGAGCAGCTGGGTACGACTGGGTACGGTGAGTACAGAGAGAGATGGGTTTGGGACACTAGATCGTCAGTCAAACACAGAGTTGAGGCATTCAGCTTTTTCATGTGCGAGTCAGCTGTGTAGCAGTTTGAGGTAAGTGAGGGGATGGAGAGGGAAGAAACACCAGAAACAGATTTGACCAGACACCACCAGGATTTGGAAGAGGGAGACAGGTTTGAGAGTTCAGTCTTGAGATTAGAGAGATATAGATTCTTAGCCATTCTAATGAGACTTCTTTGTCTACTCCCAATTTGTCAAACTCTTTTTGAGATGTCCCTCCTTTTGATTGTTCTCCCATTTATCAGTGACATCGTATATATCTGTTGATATTTTGCACGAAGACAGCATATTTTTCTTATTGTCTTTTTTCGCAATCGTTGGGACTGTATTTGTTGACATTTCTGTTTCATATGTGACATCTTCTATTCACACCTGTCTTTGGAAAAATGTTCCAGGTGTGTTAGGGATACCTTGTCAGGTTTGTTGTCTTTGTGTTTGTGTACAAATTGGATTTGGTAGTCTGTTGAACTTTTCACGTTGTCAGCCAATCCTTCAGTTGTCATTCTGTACACTTTGTTTAGCTCCATCAGGCCGCTAGCTCCCTCCTCGTCTTAGCAGGTACATTCTTGGGATGCAACGATTTTTGGAGAGGAAGGGTGCGGTCTCAGACAAACATTTACTGATATTTTTACCATGTACAACAATTCACAACTTATTTTCCTTTCTCTTCTCATTGTTCACTATCCTTAGCTTTTTCATTGTAAAGGCCCTCTATGTTTACCAATCATAGCTAAATATTTTAGATGTGATGTGGAGTATCCGGTGATGCTGCATCTATCAACAGATTGACGGTGTATTCACTGGAATATATAAACTTACACAGTCAGACCTATTTAGTAATAAAGGAAGATGTGATCATGCAACTGTAAATAATATTTGAGACTGCACCTACAATTGACCGATTCATGTGAGCTGGCATGAACATGATCCGATAACATAAACATTGTGATGTTTGACAGACTAATGTAATTCTAGGAGTACGACGCATTGCCACAATGCTGATGCTTTGCTCTTTAAAGACACGAAAGTATTCCTTTCATTCTTATGAAAAAGGATAGTATGAGAGTTAATACAACAGCTGGCGGCATAAATTTACATGAAAACAGAAGAAAAATGAAAAATCACTCGAAGAGTGACACTTGGAAAAAGAGAACAAAGTAGAATGGCACTCATAGAGCATCCTCTTGACCCCAAAAATAATTGGTGGTTGAATTCAGTGACCTGATATGCAAATCGTCTTCAAATGTAAAGTTAATCGGATGAAAATTAACAATTTTAGAAATTTGGCCTATGTTGACCTTTTGGCCTATGTTGACCTCAAAAATAGTTGATTTGATGGTTGGTTGCAGTAAGCTGATATGCAAATCCTATTCAGATTTCAAGTCAATCAGATGAAAATTGAGGATTTTAGAACTTTGAAAAAAAGTGGTTGACCATTGGCCTATGTTGACCTTGTGACCTATGTTAATCTCAAAAATAGTTGGTGGTTGAATTAAATTCGCTGATATGAAAATCCTATTCAAATTTCAAGTCAATCGGATGAAAATGGAGGACTTTAGAAATTAAAAAAAAAAGTGGTTTACCTCTGGACTATGTTGACCCTGTGACCTATATTTATCTCAAAAATAGTTGGTGGGTGAACCCTAACCCTAAACAACTCAAAAATAGTTGGTGGTTGAATTCAGTTTGCCGATATGTATATCCTATTCAAATTTCAAGTCAATCGGATGAAAATTGAGGATTTTAGAAATTTGTAAAAGGTGGTTGACCTTTGGCCTATGTTGACCTTTTGACCTTTAGACCCCAAAAATGTATACGATTTTGTCGGACCACGAACGCTACCGCTTGGTAAAGTTTCGTGAAGATCGGTTTCAAATTGTGACCTGTAGGCAAGTATAAGTGAGCGGACAGACAAACACACACACAAACACACAAACACACACACACACACACACAAACACACACACAAACACATACACACACACAAACCGGAGTGATCAACATACTTGCAAAAAAATATATATATTTTTTTTTGGCCAAGTAACAAACACACAAACAAACACAAACCGGAGTGATCAATATACTTGTTTAAAAAAAATAATTTTCCAAGTAATAAAATGAAAGCATAAACATTAACCTTTAGAGCTGACATCTTGCTTGGCTGGCAAGCTCCTTCCTGTTCCCTGGTGAGTTCCATATTTGAGCTTCATGAGGTGAGGCAATGAAGCACCACGTTGAACAGTCGTGGGAGGAGGTCGAGCTTGAGGGGAGCGAGCACTGCGCACGGACACAGATAATGTGGCCAACGGTGAATGAACATACGAGCAGGATGACACCCAAACATTGTCATTTATCATACATTATTCACATGCAATATAGGACTTCAATCTATAGAAACAGGGCAATGTATTTACTGTTTAACTTTAGAACATAAAATGACAAGTATTAAAAAAAAAATATAGAAGCAAAACATTATCCATTGTTTAGAAATCAATTATATAACTTAACTTCCCGTTTTATTTTTAAAAATGCAGGGGGAAACATTTTGTCAATCATCTCCCATGCCATGACGTTAAGTGACACATGCATACACACACCGACACACACACACGCACAAACACACATTCACACGCACAAACACACACAAACACACACAAACACAAACACCGACACACACACACACACACACATACATACACAAACAAACATCGACACACACACAAACACCGACACACACACATACACACAAACAAACATCGACACACACACAAACACCGACACACACACATACACACAAACAAACACCAACACACACACATACACACGCACACACACACACACGCACACACAAACACAGACACACACACACGTGCACACACACATGTGTACACACACACCATCCACAGTGTATGTGTATGTGTGCGTGCACGTATGTGTGTGTGCACATGTGTGTATGTGTGCGTGTGTGTGCACATGTGTGTATGTGTGCGTGTGTGTGCACATATGTGTGCGTATGTGTGTGTGCCTGTGTGTGCACATGTGTGTGTGTGTGTGTGTGTGTGGGTGTGCACACGTGTGTGTGCACGTATGTGTGTGTGTGCACATGTGTGTGTGTGCACATGTGTGTGTGTGCGTATGTGTTCAAGTATTTCTAATAAACACTCATGGCAGAATTTGTTAGGTTTGCCTCGCATAATTCTGCGGTAACAAATACCCTGAAAGATCTGCAGTATCCAGTACACGGTCAAGCCATAGGTACCGCACACGGTTCAAATGGTTTTGGTAATGTTGAATTAATTCTTTATCTGCTTGTATAGGCCTACATAGTCGAGGCTCGTGGAAGAGCTAGTAATAGTGCACTGGCCGGATAAGGATGCACAGGGCCAAAAGGAACAGCAGAGAGTGTCGGAATCCATTTCACTCTTTTCAGAGCAATCGTCCGTTCACGGCAAGTAGACAATTATTTTGTGTCCAACATCTACTCCTGGGTAGCTGTGTCACCTTGTCTTACGGGGTGGAAATTTCCACCGAGCAACCATGGGACTCAAAAGCATACGATGTGAGGGAATTGCAACAAGGGTTTACCTTCTCGACCACCAAACGACTCAAGTACCTTCAGCTAAAATAATGTCTGCCAGATGTGCATCCAAGCCAGACAAGCAGAGACCTCATGTACCACCTGTCTCAATTAATCGGTGCAGTGAGACGCGCCAAATACCGTGTGCAACTGCCAGAACGTATCCCAGGGACTTCGCAGGAAGTTTTTATTATTTGTTGTGGTTCTTAGAATTTTAAACTATTACTAGAAATTCTGTCCCAAAATTGTCCAGGGCAGGGGAAGGGGTTGGAAGAGGAGCTCCCCTGGATTTAAAGGTTGCTTTTACAATTAGGATAAAAGGCAGAGGTTTTGTAAGATGAGATGAACTTACTGCGGCGGCCTTTGGTGTGAAAGGCGATGTACGGAAGACCGGTGCTTTAGAGTCAACATCATGTGTGTTCTTCCTGAGCGGATGGATCGGGACGCCGCTGCCGGTGCGGCGGGAGATCGCGTCCTCTTTTCCTGGCAGGACGAGCCTCGCGTCCCAACCTTGCACAGGCAAACCTGCTGCCGGATGCAGCGGCCGCCATTTTGACAGCGTGGGTTGCAAACGGCTGAAACAGCAAGACAAAATGCAACAGAATTCGTGAAACAAACATTGCTTCGTTGAGCAGTTTTCAGTTTTCGTGAAATTGTTCGGAACAACTGGAATTGGTAACCCAGAGGTCCTGTGTTTACACCAGGGTAGTGAGATAACATTGGCGTATTAATACACCTTTAGCCTTTAGGTATGCCCATTGGGATTCACATACTACAGACACTTAATGACTGGAGTAGAAAAGAGAGTTTTTCACATCAAGAATCATCACGTGCTCCGACAGTATTGAGCTGAAGTCATCAATGTCTACTCACCCCAAGACCCACAACGACAAACACTCAGGAACTGCCATGAGCTTATATTTTATATACACAGTCTGTTCTGATTATTCCCACCTTCCTGTGGTGCTCGCTGGGAAAACATTTTTGGTTCAATGAAGGCTTTCACGATCTGGCTGGCCAGGACTGATGTTCCAATGAATGTGACAGGAAATTGTAATTTGTCCAGAGAGTCGGCGATGACTTGCACACTCTTCGTTAAAGACAACCTGTGATCGTTGTACTTTAGCAACTGTTAGCAAACGAGACAGCCAGCTTAACGTATGTCTGAGGGACGGCGCCCACAATGATGCAATCCCTCTTCTTGTGAAGCACAAAAGCACAAATCTGACAGTTGATAGTCATGTTGGAAATCGAACCCAGATTAGGCCACTCTAAAGTAATTGCTCTAGTTCTGCACCATCCTGTCAGACATTTTGTGTCACGTGTATGTCATGGCCTTTTTGTAGTCAGAGGAAGCCACGCCCCTTGGGCACGCCCGCTGCCACGCCCCTTGGGCACGCCCCGAGTCGAAATCTGATGCGCGCATGTTTTTTGTCAAAAAGGTTACTACCCCCCAAAGGATCCCCTCTTCCCTCTCTAATTCACTTCCTTAGGCTGTCCATGAGGCACAACCGAACAAACAGACGCTCACAAATAGGGTTATAGATGAAGTACTTCACCTCACCACCACGTAAATAAAAACACCTCACCACCGCGTAAATAAAAACACCTCACCACACGTAAATAAAAACACCTCACCACCACGTAATTCAAAACGCCTCACCACCACGTAAATAAAAACACCTCGCCACCACGTAATTCAAAACTCCTCACCACCACGTAAATAAAAACACCTCACTACCATGTAAATAAAAACACCTCACCACCACGAAAATAAAAACACCTCACCACACGTAAATAAAAACACCTCACCACCGCGTAAATAAAAACACCTCACCACACGTAAATAAAAACACCTCACCACCACGTAATTCAAAACGCCTCACCACCACGTAAATAAAAACACCTCGCCACCACGTAATTCAAAACGCCTCACCACCACGTAAATAAAAACACCTCGCCACCACGTAATTCAAAACTCCTCACCACCACGTAAATAAAAACACCTCACTACCATGTAAATAAAAACACCTCACCACCACGAAAATAAAAACACCTCACCACACGTAAATAAAAACACCTCACCACCGCGTAAATAAAAACACCTCACCACACGTAAATAAAAACACCTCACCACCACGTAATTCAAAACGCCTCACCACCACGTAAATAAAAACACCTCGCCACCACGTAATTCAAAACTCCTCACCACCACGTAAATAAAAACACCTCACTACCATGTAAATAAAAACACCACCACCACGAAAATAAAAACACCTCACCACCACGTAATTCAAAACGCCTCACCACCACGTAAATAAAAACACCTCACTACCACGTAAATAAAAACACCTCACCACCACGTAAATAAAAACACCTCACCACACGTAAATAAAAACACCTCACCACCACGTAATTCAAAACGCCTCACCACCACGTAAATAAAAACACCTCACTACCATGTAAATAAAAACACCTCATCACCACGTAATTCAAAACGCCTCACCACCACGTAAGTAAAAACACCTCACTACCATGTAATTAAAAACACCTCACCACCACGTAATTCAAAACGCCTCACCACCACGTAAGTAAAAACACCTCACTACCACGTAAATAAAAACACCTCAACACCACGTAATTCAAAACACCTCACCACCACGTAAATAAAAACACTTCACCACCACGTAAATAATAACACCTCACCACCACGTAAATAATAACACCTCACCACCACGTAAATAAAAACACTTCACCACCACTTAAATAAAAACACTTCACCACCACGTAAATAATAACACCTCACCACCACGTAAATAATAACACCTCACCACCACGTAAATAATAACACCTCACCACCACGTAAATAAAAACACTTCACCACCACGTAAATAAAAACACCACCACCACGTAATTCAAAACACCTCACCACCACGTAATTCAAAACACCTCACCACCACATTATTAAAAACACCTCACCACCACGTAATTCAAAACACCTCACCACCACGTTATTAAAAACAACTCACTACCACATAATTCAAAACACCTCACCACCACGTTATTCGAAACACCTCACACCCACTTAATTGAAAACACCTCACACCCACTTACTTCAAAACACCTCACCCCCACCAACTTTAAAACACCTCACCCCCACCAAATTCAAAACACCTCACCCCCACCAACTTTAAAACACCTCACCCCCACCAAATTCAAAACACCTCACCCCCACCAAATTTAATACACCTCACCACCACGTTATTAAAAACACTTCACCACCACGGAAACAAAAGTTTGAGGGAGTGCTTGTGACAACACAGACACTGCACAGATATGTAGATATATAGATAGATGACTGTACCTGAGTTGCTGTTTTGTCATGGTTTACACCAATCATAATGCAAACAATTATTTTGCACAAATGTATTTGTAATATACGTGATATTACATTTTATAAACAATTGAAGTTGATTTAAGTTTAAAAACCAAAAAGTTTTCAAAAAAATTTTTTTTTAAACTTTTTTTTCAAATAAATAAATATATATACCCTTAGGACATACACACAGGAGAGGTAGGTGCATACCAGATGTTTGGTACGATTTCAAAAATGTTTGAGGGATTTGTTCAGTGACAACACAGGACAGGACAGACACTGCATAGATATATATTGTTACGGACGCGGTTTGGATGTTATTTTTGACCGAGCGGTTGGTATGACCGCGACTGAACAGTTATTCCCCGACTAGACCCCGATTCCACCCAGACGTTGACCAAATCGCGCTATGCTAAATCAATGATGGAAAGGACACAACGACTGGGATAGATGAAACGACGCAAGGGTACAGTTCTCAAGACCTCCGGAGGAGGGTATAATTACAGTGGTGGAGAAAAGGGGGTAGATTACAAGGCAGTGAGGTAAAGACACAGAAGAGATGGGCACTTAAATACAATCTTATCTATTCCCAGACAGACCACAGACAAACGGAACAAGGCTGACTTACACAGGGATTGATGGCAGGAAGGGACAGGTAGTCGATAGCACAAGGTGCACCTTGGCTCGGGGACAGGATAAAGCACGGTCCAGTCCAGAAGATGCGGGGAGGCCTCACAGCGCTCGGAGGGTACGTCTTGCTTGCTCCAAGCTCAGCGCGCATCTGACGTCACCTCCCTCTTCCTGCGCATGCTCAGCGGGGAGTGACACGCCCTCGGCTGGTTGGCTCCGCCCCCCTGGGGCCGGTCCGCCGCTTCCATTGGGTGCGGGGGTTACCAGGCTCCGCCCTTGACGAGGAGCTGACAGGGAGCCCCTATTTGGTAACCCCGTCGAGCACATGTTCGATGGCGGCTCGTTGGGAAGGCCTCATGCCCTCCCAACACCCCCTACCAACCAAGCCGGAGTGAGGACGCGCACTCCCTGTGCACGCCGCCGCCGTTGCTGTTGTTGTTGTTGTTGTTGCTGAACCGTGAGGAAGAGCTGCGGGGAGGTCCTAAACTTCCTAACGGTGCCATACAATCACATTCTGGTGCAACGAAGGGTCAGAATTAATGGAAACGAGTCCTTAACTGACATAGACTAAGAATAACTAGCAAGATGTCCTATAGTTGTCTTACATGGGATGCGGTGAACCTGGGCACGACATTTAATGGGGGAAATAGAGGGAGGTCGGGTCTACAGAGTGTTGTTTACAGAAAATGGGACTAGGGAATGGGGGATTGGGGATAGTTGGGAAGTATTGAGGAAATAGGGGAATATTTACAAGCGGATATGGATGGATGCAAATCCCATATCCGCAACAATATATATATATATATATATATATATATATATATATATATATATATATATTGTTACAGACGCGGTTTTAGATGTTATTTTACCGAGCGGTTGGTATTACCGCGTCCGAACAGTTACTCCCCGATTAGAACCCGATTCCACCCGACGTTGACCAGATCGCACCGCAGATATTCAATCGGGAAACCTCTAAAGCGACCGAAAGAGAATGAAAAGAGAAGAAGACAGAGTACGGAGGAAGAACAGATTTATTATACACACACAAGCAATGGATGGAAGAAGCAGTCACACAGCGAATCGTTAACTTACACTATTCATTTTACTTAACCCCAAGACAACGAGTAGGACAGACGACGTTCACACTTACACAGGGGATATTGCAGGCAGGTAGGGCTTGAGGTGGATTGCTGGAGAGGGAGGAGGGTCGGAGGCAGCAGCTCTCAATTCCTCGCGGTTTTTGGTGGGAAAACCCTTCGTCGCGTATCCGCTGCCGATGCTTTAGACGTCACGCGCTGGCTCGGGCACACCTGCTCCTCTCCTTCTGGTGGAGCCGTCTCCCTCCTTTCAGCGCGTCTCTCCAAAGCTGGTTTCCTTTCCGAGTACCTCTCCTCTTTGGCTTGGAGCGTTTCGCATCTCCCCGCTCCTCTTGGTGCCGCCTCTTCGCTCCTCTCCCAGGTCATCTGGTAAAGCAGTCCCTTACAGTCGCTTTTATAACTCGGGGCGGAATCAAGCCGCTGGCTGCGAGGGCACGCCTACCGGGTCGCTCACCGCGGTGCTGATTGGACATGCGACCCTCTGGCTCACTCCTCCCCTCTATGACGAGGTGGAGACACGCCTTTCTTCTCCGAGATTAGCACATGGGCAATGGCGGCTTGCGGGATTGAACACAACTCGCACCCTTTTGAAAGGGACTTTGGAGAGCGGAGATGATTTGGGGAAATTGGAAGGGCCTACGCTTATTTTGTTTGATACAATGCAAAGTCAATCTAGTGGGAAACACATATTTAGCCTACATGGAATAAGGAAATACACTATTTAAAAAGATATATCGTGACCTGCGTGTAAGTTTCATGGAATTAACTAGGAGGACGGCTGCGACCATTATTTACATTAACAGGGTGTTACACATAACAAAACCATACTTTTTACATTCGTTACACTTCCTCCAAAATTGTTACACTTCTCAAAAACCGTTACACTTCTCAAATTCGTTACACACTTCTCAAAACCGTTACAATATATATATATATATATATATATATATATATATATATATATATATATATATATATATATATATATATATATATATATATATATATATATCAGTTATTATGTGATTTCATACTATCAGTGGTGAACAGCCATTAAGGTATCCCATCCAGCTATGCTGTACCTTAATGGGAGCGATAAGTACCATCTGCCACACGGCACATTATCTCTGGTATCCACTCATTATATGGAATCACTTGGATGCAGCCGGGATTAACCAATCTAAATATAATTTCAGTTCTCCAGCTTTTAATGAGCGCACGTAATGAAGTCACCGCCATGTACGTACGCTCTGCCTATCAAGCTCTCAAGAGAACCCTCCGACAGAGCATAATTTTGATCTTTGTTCAGATACTGTCATAAGTGCAGGAGTACCAGGTCGGTAACTGTGAGTTTTTCATACACTTATGACAGTATCTGAACAAAGATCAAAATTATGCTGTCAGATGGTTCTTCTGAGAGCTTGACAGGCAGAGCGTACGTACATGGCGGTGACGTCATTACGTGCTATAATTAAAAGCTGGAGAACTGAAATTATATTTAGATATATATATACAGTTACGTGAAAAAGTAAGTACACCCCATGTAAAGTTTTGACTTTTTCAACATATTTCAACGTACAGCTATTTGATCTTCATTTCAACAATATTGATAGATAAAGGTGATATAATATAACAAATATCATAAAACATTTACATTTTGTAGTCCATTGTATAATTTAAATAAACATAAATGCAAATTTCGCATGTGGAAAAAGTAAGTACACCCCGACATTTATCACTACTTCAAATACCTAAAATTAGAATCAGGTGCACCAGCTCAGGTGCAAATGATTAGAACATCGTTAGAGAGGATCTTGGAGGAACCTGTCTTATTTAAACCTCATGCATTTAGTTTGGTTTCCTCTTTGTTGTTGAAGTGTGCGGCGTCACCATGCCGAGATCAAAAGAGCTCTCTGAGGCCTTCAGAAAGAAGGTTATAGATGCCTTTGAGTCTGGGAAGGGATTTAAAAAGATCTCCAAACAATTTGAAATCAATCATTCGACTGTCCGGAAGAACATCTACAAGTGGAGAAGATTCCAAACAACTGCCAACTTGTTCAGGCCAGGCCGCCCCAGCAAGTGCAGCCCGAGAGCAGACCACAAGATGCTGAAAGAAGTCTCTAAGAACCCCAGAATGTCTTCATGGGACCTACAGGTAGCTCTTGCCACTGTTGATGTCAAAGTGCACGAATCTCCCATTAGAAAGAGGCTGCACAAATTTGATCTACATGGGAGGTGTGCCAGGAGGAAACCTTTGCTGTCCAGAAAGAACATCAGGGCAAGACTAAAGTTTGCGAATGAACACCTAGGCAAAGACCAGCACTTCTGGAACAATGTGCCCTGGACAGATGAGTCAAAGGTAGAGCTATTTGGCCACAGTACCAGAAGACATGTTTGGCAAAAACTAGAGACAGCATTTGACCACAAGAACCTGATACCAACTGTAAAGCATGGTGGTGGAAATATTATGGTTTGGGGCAGCTTTGCTGCATCATGGCCTGGGCAGCTCACCATCATAGAATCCACTATGAATTCTTCATTGCACCAGAGGGTGCTTGAGGATAATGTGAGGCCATCTGTCGGAAATTTGAAGCTCAACCGAACGTGGACCTTGCAACATAACAATGACCCTAAACATACCATTAAATCCACCAAGGAATGGCTGAAAAGAAAGAAATTGAGGGTTCTGGAATGGCCAAGTCAAAGCCCGGATCTAAATCCCATCGAGATGTTGCGGGGGGATTTGAAACGATCTGTGCATGCAAGAAACCGCTCAAACATCGCACAGCTGAAAGAATTCTGCATGGAGGAGTGGGCAAAAATTTCTCCCAGTCGATGTCAGAGACTGGTAGACAGTTATAAGAAACGCCTACTTGAGGTTGTTTCTGCCAAAGGGGGCAATACCACCAATTCGAGCCAAGGGTGTGCTTACTTTTTCCACATGCGAAATTTGCATTTATGTTTATTTAAATTATACATTGGACTACAAAATGTAAATGTTTCATGATATTTGTTATATTATATCACCTTTATCTTTCAATATTGTTGAAATGAAGATCAAATAGCTGTATGTTGAAATATGTTGAAAAAGTCAAAACTTTACATGGGGTGTACTTACTTTTTCACGTGACTGTATATATATATACAAATATCATATGTATAAACATAAGTTAGTGTCTGTGTTGGCACCGCCCATTCTACATGTCACGCCTCCCCACTCCCCTCTCCCCCAGTGTCACATGCACCACCCATTAGCCAGGTCCCGCCTGCCCTTCAGTGGGCCAGAAATCGCTGCCATTTTTCCTCTCGACATAGCTATTTGGCTTCATAGTCTCTGGTGTACATTTCAAGACTGAACAAGGCGTCTTCTATCTATCATTAAATAAAGGTAGTTTTGAGGAAACAAAGGTACATTTTGATTGCAACTCGTCCAGAGGGAACAAGGTAAGGCACGTTTTGTTTGGAGTGATCGTGGCAACTGTCTAATATACACCGTCCAAATAAGGCACGTTCTCATAATGCAATAGCAAATCGTGAAGTAAGAAAATAGTGGTCTTTCACAAAAAATTTTTTGGTTTTCACCCCACTTTTGAAACTATTTCCCCATGTACATGGATGGACACATATGTGAAGTAAAACGAAAATCGGCTTGGAAGTGAAATGCTTGCGTACGTAATTAATTTATTGGGAGGCCGGGGAAATTCCCGAGAGATCTTTCTTTACTTCTCCTTTTATAGGTTATTATGTATACATACACTTTGAAACGTACAAATCCACCCACTTTCATGCACTAAACATCACCTCAGAGTTTGTGGATATCTTAAAAGCCAAAACCGTGTTGAAAACTCAACGTGGTATATTTTCATTAAAAGGAAAATAATCATGATGAGTATTTAAAGTCTTTAGTTTAAAAACACGGTCCTTTTGTCAGCGTTTTGTATGTGCTGTATGCTGTATGCTTTTGAGATGTTCAGGTGTGTGTTCAGTTACCAAGCAGCCAGCTCGTGCTTGCCAAGCCAGGCGTTCCTTATCAGCGGTTTTGAATGGAGTGCTTGCTTGAGTGCTTTAGCCACTTGGTGAGTGCTCTTCAATAAATTTGGTAAATGAACACACTCTAGATTAGTAACACCGTGACGAGGATAAACATCTAGACCATTACTTATTTCGGCCATATCCATGAATTAGTCCCTCAGGGGGAAGATTTTGACATGGCACATGGCAAGTTAGAGGCAATGTCGCATTATTTATTTTTCCCCAACATGGTTTAAAATGCTTTGTTTGCTGTCAGTGACATAAAATACATCAACATACTGAGATAGCCGTTTACTGATGAGTAATGATAAGGAGGTTCCAAGTAATAGAACCTCAAACTCAGTGATTGTGGTGACACTATACCCTCCCCTCTCCTTGCTCCCCTCCCATCCTTGCTCCCACCCCTCCTCGCTTTCCCCTCTCTTGGCATTCCCATCAGTGAAGTGACGGTTGGTATTTTGAGAGCAACCTGTGGTGTGGCCCCACAGTGTTCACACATGCCTTTTTATGACGCTGCAGTGCCGAGTGAGCGACGTGCTGAGATTAAGTAGACGGCGAGGTACTGCATATGCAGTTCAGTCACTTGCACTACCCCACACTACATAAGGTATTAATTCAGAGGCAAAATTACCCGTAGGTGGCATGCACTGTCACTGTGAAACACAACGAAAAATACATCCTATTCTCCTTTATGGTGCCTTGGTGCCATCCAGTGCAATAACTGGTCGATAGATCAAAGTACAAAGATCAGGCCCCACATGCCTACGGTGTGCCCCAGATGTCATGCAGTGCCTCAGTGTCATCCAGTGTAACAAATGGTTGATGGATCAAAGTACAAAGATCAGGCCCCACATGCCTGTGGTGGGCCCCGCGGTGCGTGTGGTGCCGCTGTGTGCAGTCCACCTGCTGAATGTGTGATCTGATTTCATTATATTCTAATCTGCTCAGATATCTGATCTCCAATCTCACTCCCCGTCTCTCGCTCCCCATCTCTCGCTCCCCATTTCTCGCTCCCCATTTCTCGCTCCCCATTTCTCGCTCCCCATCTCTCTCTCCCCATCTCTCTATTAGTATTCCGGTCAATGAAACAAAGGGTGGTATTTCCCCATGTGTATACACATATATATATATATATATATATATATATATATATATATATATATATATATGTATATATATGTGGGTATATCTTCTACTATATAAGAGAGCTGTTGGACTGTCTGTGTCTGTGTGTCGGCATTTTTCTCGGAGATGGCTGAACGGATCTTCGTCAGATTTTCAGAGGTTCATCAGTGAGTTCTTGGGAGGATTTTAGGCAAAAAAAAAATTCAGAAATAAAATAAGTTCGTTTTTTTGGATTAAATAATAATAATAATAAATAAATTTTAAAAAATCGCTCGATAACACCTAAGCCTTTTTGGTTAATGACAGTTATATACAAGCACACATTCACACAAATAAATACAAAACAATCACCAGGCATTTGAACACAAATAATAAATCAATTCCACAAACAGTCAAATTGGCCTCATTCGGGGGTGTGAGGGAACGTGGGAGGGGCATAAATTCTCTATTTAAATGTGTACCGTGTAGCGCCACCTGGTGGTGGTGGCAGAGAGTATTACAATTTCCCTTTTTTATCTGTGCAGCACTGAGGTTATGAAGCACTTTACACAGGAAAAAATTTCCTCCTTCCCTTCCCCCTCTCCCCCAAAACGGAGGGGCCTATCAAATCCCTCCCCCCCCCCCCCAGAAAGATGTATGTAGTATATATACACAAAGAATTAAGTTAAGCACCCCCCCCCGTTTTTTTTACAACCTCGCACATTACAAGTTTGTTGTCGTCAAAACAGTGTAATATACCCATGTTATTGCTATATTTTCTGGAGAAGTGATATTATGGTCACATAAAAACATAACAATCATGCCGTTTTCAATATTTTATTCTGAATAATTTAAGGTGAAAATTTTTGGGAATTTTAGGCATATTTTCACCTCAATTTAAGTATGGAGATATAGGTCCATCACGGACAGTGTGGATGACGTTTATGTTTTCTAACATACAGTCATTGTTCTGAGAAGACCTCTAGCGATCTTTGCGTCAATAACGTGTGTAGGACCCACGTGATCGGATCACTGACTCAACCCTACGTCTCATAGACCCTGTAAGCCGTCGTATGCGTTGCTGTGGCAGGTTGTTCCATTCCCGATGTAATGCACGTTCCAATTCATCCAGATTGGCTATTGGAGGGACCATCTTCGCAATTTGTCGTCCCAACATGTCCCGAACGTGCATTACATCGGGAATGGAACAACCTGCCACAGCAACGCATACGACGGCTTACAGGGTCTATGAGACGTAGGGTTGAGTCAGTGATCCGATCACGTGGGTCCTACACACGTTATTGACGCAAAGATCGCTAGAGGTCTTCTCAGAACAATGACTGTACGTTAGAAAACATAAACGTCATCCACACTGTCCGTGATGGACCTATAGCTCCATACTTAAATTGAGGTGAAAATATGCCTAAAATTCCCAAAAATTTTCACCTTAAATTATTCAGAATAAAATATTGAAAACGGCATGATTGTTATGTTTTTATGTGACCATAATATCACTTCTCCAGAAAATATAGCAATAACATGGGTATATTACACTGTTTTGACGACAACAAACTTGTAATGTGCGAGGTTGTAAAAAAACGGGGGGGGGTGCTTAACTTAATTCTTTGTGTGTATATCTTCCCTCCCTCTCCCTTCCCCCTCCCCCTTCCACTCCACCCATTTCCTTCTTCACCCCTCCCTCTTCTGCTTCCCTTCCCCCCTCCCTCTTCTGCTTCCCTTCCCCCCCCCCCACCCCCCCACCCCCCCACCCCCTGCAACGCCGGGTACTCCTATATATATATATATATATATATATATATATGTGTAGCTTTATGCATTTGATGAAATGGATTTTGCTTGCATTCTTCAGTGCCGGTCAGTCAACATGACGTCTTTACATTGAAGCAATTTGACCAGAAAATTATAAGAAATAAAGAGGTCATTCTGAGTGATCAGAATGACCTCTTCATTTACGAGGTGTGGGTCAAGCGGCATGCCATGGTCTTTGGTCAGGTGACGCATCAGGTGTGGCGCTATGTTAGAGTCGGTGTAGTTTTTGGATATTTTCACTTCGGGACAGTTTTGTGATAGTTTTCTGGAGTTGTGGCTTTGAGTTAAATTCAAAATTTCCAGTCCACCTGGAAAGCAAATCTATACAAAGGCAAGCTTCATGCAAGCATTCTTGTTTATCACAATCATATCCTATGAAGCCTTAAAGAGGAATGATAAATCACCCTCACATTTTCAAAAAAGGAGGCCATTAATGGTGCTTTGATTCACAGGATCCTCCAGGAAAATTTCACCAAGGTTATTGTTTTGCAGATCATTTAATTCTGACATCTAAAGAAACAAGAGCAGTTGAGACAAGTTCTTTCTTGGGCACTGGCCGACAAGAAGTCTGCAAGCATATTGTCATGGAAAAAATTCAACTATATCACTTACATTGCGAGGAAAGAAAGCTCCATTAATGTTACTGCGACTGAATTGTTGGAGATTCCTGGAAAATCTCATTGAACACAGTAACCATTTAAGGGCAAGAACAAAAATACATGGGCTCCATTACTTGAAAGGAGATCTAATACCATTAAGGAATCGGTCTTCAAGAGAGTTCTCCGCACATCACGGTGACATCAAAGAGGGAAGCAAAACCAAACTTATCAGATAACCGGTTTTGTGTTGTAAATACGATAAATATTTCCACTCCTAGGAGATGCAAAGTGGTCAGAAGGAAGGCAATTAACAATCTGTGACTTGGAATCACAGTGGCAGGAATAAATGGTTTATGTTTGTCGAAACACTGCCAGCTGCTGATGGCAAAGCATTCGATTTGCTGTTCAGACAGGAATACAGGTGGCGCTTGCATCTCGACTGTTAAGGGGCAGCCGAAACCCCCATAGTGGCCAATGGAAGGGCAGCCCTTGCTTTGCCGGGTGGGAGAGTTCAAAGTGTGCAAGGGATGTATGATGCAAGTGCAAGCATGGCAGATAACAATTTGAAACTTTTGTGCCCAACATAACTCTGTGAGCACCTTTTTCAAATCAAACTGCATGCAGGAAGTTCCTACAATAGATACGAGGCAAAAGGAACTTTTCTGTAGTTGAACGCGAGAGACACGAGTTCACCGTATGCACTCTAATGCGAAGTGAGATTAATTGTGCTCAAAATGTGACCATCTGCTTCAATGAACATTCATTACAGATGTCAAAGGTTCTATTTTTCCAATACAGGATCAAGACTCGTGGAAGCAAGAGGGTATACAAGGAAATACAAGGAATACATACACAAGAGGCCGACAGGCCTTTCCATTTCTTCCAATATCAATTTAGTCCTATCCCCGCAATACTTTTAGGCATCAATGTAATTCCAGTTCAAACCTATGAACCATTTCTGCTGACATTACCTTTCCAGGGAGGCCAAACCATGCATTAACAACTCCCTGAGTGAAAGACCCCTACCTTAATATCTATCTATCTCTACTCTTTACCACCCTCAATCTATTTTCCTTGGTCATATTACTATCTATTCTGGGAAAAAACCGTTCCGCACTTATTTGATCTATTCCCTTCAATATCTAAAATATCTCCAGCAGAACCGCTCCCAAACGTTTTCTTTGTAATGTATAAAGTTAAATTTCCATAACTGAGTCTAGCTAGTTCTGGAACCAATCAACATGTTCTATGCTGAACCCTCCCTGTGACAGTTATGTGGTGACCTCAGATGTGGTGACCAAAACTCAACATAATATTCCAAATGATACCTCACTAAATCCTATACAGTGCTAACACTACCTCTTTTGATTCATGTTATCACCCTACAAATACAACCTGAAACCTTATTCGCTTTACCGATAGCTGCCTGGAGGTATGCACTCTTGCCTCTGAACTGTCTAGTCTGGGTTTGAATATCGGCCCAGCTATCACAGTCATGGCGAGGCATCAATGTGTGTGACTGTGTGATGTCCCTTGGACGGATGTTCAACTGGGCGTCCCATGTGCAAACATTAGTTGGTGGACGTTGTCCCACTTTGGCATTCGGAAAGAGGAGGCAAGCTATCACTGAAACCGTGGCCAAATTCCAACCTCCCGTCCTGACTTCCTGTGTCGGAGTGATGACCTACCCCGGATTGTAACCTGAGCTAAGAAATTGCTTCAGCAGAACCCACATTCTGTACAAAATTGCTTCGGCAGAACAAATACCGTCAGCATGGTGCATGATGGTGACGATGACATTATTCACATTTATGGATGTGAATAATAAATATCTGTCTGGCAACATGCTGTCTGCTTACCTCCTCTCCTCTTTCCCCTTCCCCACATATATTACCACTCCCAGATCCTTCACCTGCATCACACACTCCAAAATTGCCATTTTCAAGCTGTAGTTCCTATTTTCATTACGAGCAAGACTGTCGGCCCTATGCCTACTTTTTGTTGCATTGTTTGCAGCTGTAATTTTATTATGGAATTCTAAGAATGTGGGAACATGTACAATAGGGGTATATTGGCTCACTTACAAAAGTCAATCACAGTGTACCTAGCCTCACACAGCCAGTCACCATTGTCTCTCGAATTGTCGTAAAGCCACATGAATCAGAATTCACGCTTGCCAAGTCTGGGCATTTATGGATTTTTTTTTTGGGGATACAAGATCGAGGCTCATGTAAGAGCTAACACATTAAACACAAAAAACATAAACGGACATAAAACATATAATAAAGGAAGTGGGAGACAAGATGGGGAGATAGAGGGAAGCACACAAGCACAACAACAGCAGAGAACAGGGACATCGGGAGAACTGTGGAAGTGAGACAACAACACAACAACAACAACAGGCATTTTAAGGACATTTTCCCTGCTAGAGCGGGGGTTAGCCTTGCAGGCCCCATGACAATCTTCTCCATTTTGCCCTATTTTCTGCATCTCCCCTTGTTCTTGTTCAACCCATTGCCCGCATTTCTTCTTCCACCACCTTTAGCCAAGTCTTTCTCGGTCTTCCCCGTCCTCTACTTCCTTCCACATTCATTTCCATCACTCTTCTCAACCAGTCACATTCATCCTTCCTCAACACATTACCAAACCATCTCAACCTGTTTCTCTTCACAGCATCCATCACAGGCTCTATTCCCGTCATCTTTCGCAATTCATCATTTGTCTTCCTCTCTCTCAACGATACTCCGCACATCCACTGAACCATTCGCATTTCCACCCTTTCCAGCCTTCGTTGCTGCTCTACATTCATTACCCACGTCTCGCTCCCATAAATCATAACAACTTCTCACACATGCAGCAGGCACCTTTCCAGTGGTGTAGTCTACGTGATACGCAGGTATACGCCGTATACCCACTAGGAAAGGTCCAGGATTTCCGTATACCCACTTTAAAATGCGCGAGGATACGTAACAACATAGTTTCGTGACAGAACTTTCACACTTTCATTCCTAAAATGCACTATATGAATAAAATTTGATTTGATTTGATAAAATTCACACCATCTTCTGTGTTAAGAAGCACTGACTAATGGCATTGGGGCTTCCGTGACCTGTGACCCGGATCTGATGTCACCTACTGTATGCATTAGTGAGTGTGGTGGTGCTTATGGGGTGTCGCTTCAGGATTGGAGTTGCTCCGGGGCGCGTCGCTCTGGGACGGGTGACTATGAGGCTGGAAGGGAAAAATCACAGTATACCCACTACAAAAAACTAGACTACACCACTGCACCTCTCCCTTCAGCTTCAACGACACTCCCCTCCTCGTCAGCACGCCACTCAGTTCCAGAAACTTCTTCCATGCACATCTCACTCTAGCAACCATTGCCGAGTCTGATCCACCTTCTCCATTCAGTATGTCTCCGAGGTAGCAAAATGTTTTCACACCTTCCAGCTTCACGCCATCTCGAAGATCCAACTCAGGATTTCCTCCATCTGCAGCTCCCTTTGTGCACACCGTACACTTGAATGTAGCTGCCGCACTGGTTAATGGCCCTCTCAGACCACTACATTTTTGATGAACCCACTCAGCTCACATTGTACATTGAATGGAGTTCACTGCGACACCCTTCCTGCACACAGCACACGGCCACTTCCCAGTTGTTTCCACCTCACCACATGATTTACAACTTGCCATCACCTTCGTTTTTCCGATATTCACCTTCAGACCTTTTGTCTCCATACATTCCTTCCACTTGTTTATCTTCTCCTTCAGTCCATCCACACTTTCCGCAATCAACACCAGATCATCTGCATACAACAACTCCCACGGTAAACCCTCCTTTACGTTCTGAGCCAGCACCTCCATCACAGCTACAAATAGTAGTAGACTTAGTACCGACCCCTGATGCACTCCCACCTTCACACACAAACTCACCACTGTTCCCGTCCTTCATTGTTTCAGCTGTGTGCGCTCTCTCGTACATTGCCATCACCACTCTGATCAACCATTCCTCCACTCCTAACTTCCTCAATGTCCATGTCACTACTTCATGTGGAACCCTATCAAATGCTTTCTCCAGATCAACAAACCCAATAAACAACTTCTTCCTCTTCTCCATGTACTTCTCCTGCAACTGCTTTACAATAAAAAGCACGTCTGTCGTTCCTCTTCCTGGCATAAATCCAAACTGCATTTCGTCGATCTTCACTTTCTTCCTTATCCTCCTCTCCCACACCCTTTCCAATACCTTCATTCCATGCTCCAATAACTTTATCGCTTGATAGGAGCCACAGTCCAGAGGGTCACCTTTCCCCTTGCATAGAGGGACGAGGGTACTCAGTTCCCAAACCACTGGAATGCGGCCTTCTTTCACCACCAAATTACAGATCTCTGTCATTCTCTTCACACCCAACTTCCCGCTGCCTTCAACATATCTCCCACAACTCCCGTCGGTCCTCCTGCTTTTCTACCCTTGCCGATTACTAACAACTCAGGTTTCCTGCACAATTAGTATTGATGAGCATATCTCACTGTGCTTGTAAAATGGCGGTTTCACACTTTTTGCCAGAATGCCATACTTGTTCAGCCATACTCACTACCATTGTCAATGTTGTGTTTTGGGCTTACTGTATGGCCGGAAAGAAAAGTCGCTCTTCCATGGAAGTGACATAGTCGAAGTATTGGATCTCGCTCTTCCATGACCGCTTTTATCGCTTCCTCAACTTCCTTCTCAGTTATCTTCTCTGCCGGTCCTAAAACTGGGTTACTCTCGATGTTGCCATCCCATTCATTCTCTGCAATCAACAGCATTTCCATATATCTTTTCCATCTTCCTTTAATTCCATCTGGGTCCACAACGATTTGTCCCACTTCATCCTTCAAGCAACTCCCCCCCATCACATCACACCTCTCTTTCGCTATCTGCTTTGCAATCCTGAATACCGCTCTCTGACCCTCTTCCAAATCCAAGCGTTCTCCGAACATTTTTCTGCATGCCTGCTGCGCCTTTGCTACCTCTTTCTTTGCAGCCTTCTTGGCTGCCTTATAACTTTCATGTTCTGCCTTTTCTGCCCCCATACCCTTCGCCTTCTACCACTCCTTGAACTTCTTGTGGAAGGGAGAGGGCTGGTGTATTAATGGGGGTAGAAGAGATCAAGGTTTTAGATGGAGGAAGATAAGAGATAGTGGTGAACAGCTGTTTTAAAGACCTGGAGGGAGGAGTGGGATTGAAGAGAGTGAGGGAGTTTGTTCCAGAGGTGGGAAAAGAGGAATGAAAGAGTGAAGGGGAGCAGAGAGTCTTGATTTTGGCAGTTTAACCATAAGAGGGTTGCTGGCAGTTCTTGTGCGACCTGAAGGAATATTTGGGGGACAGAGCACAGACAGAGCAGGGGGAGCTAGGCCGGAGAGGAGTCGGTAGAAGACAGAAAGACCACCAACCTGCTTGCGGTGAGAGAGTGAAAGGCCCTCAGAATCAGTTTCATCAATGGATGTGAATAATGAAAATGTTTTTGTTGAAGTCAATTTTTTATTGACCTGGTGATTAAATGGTAGCATTTTTAACTTTGTGTGACCAGTGGTTTGGAAGGAGATGCAAAAGACACACAGACACTGGATCTTGTATAGATTCTCACCCAACCCCACCACCTTACATTTTCCGAAGTTAAGCTGAATCTGCCAATCTTTTGCCCAATTTATGAAAGTATGTAGACTTTCCTGTATCTGATCACCCCTTTCTCTGCTGTCTGCCTTACCTCCAATCTTAGTGTCATCTGAAAATTTGGAAAGTCAGCTCACAACTCCACTTTGCAAATTCTCTCTCTCTCTCTCTCTCCCTCACCCTCTCTCTTTCTCTCTTTGTTTGTATGTGTTCTATGCATGGCTACATCTTTTAAGTTACAAACTCCAAACTCAGGGTGCAAATACAGATTTGTGTGGGGGGTAAAATAGGCTTCTCTGATATCTATACGACCTCCTTTTTCCTGCCCTATAAATGCATCCTACAGTAGCTTACTAGTCTTACAATCCCTAATCTAAATCCACATGAAATCCCTCCTTTGTGTCATCTCTTTCTCTCAATATAACACTTTTTTTTACCCAGATTGCTACATCTCCTCCAATTTTCTCTTTAATAACAGATTTATACATCCCGTAGCCTTCAAGCCCTGTGCTCCCTTATTAAACCATGTCTCGCTTACTGCATCCATATTATACCCTTCACAATCTAATTTAGCTTCAAGCCATTCCATTTCATGATGAAAACTTCTGGCATTGGTTTGGAATTTTTAAACTTTTCCCTACCTGTACTGCATATATTTTTGATGCCTGGACTTACCAATCCCATCATCAGCTGAATTTCCTTCCTTTAAGTCTCTCTTCTCCCATCTAGCCAAAAAATGACTTAATTCCTTCCTTAATTCCAACTGCAAACTTTGCTCTCCCTCTTCTGTTTATCATATGGCCATTAATCCGAAAACACTCTTTGACCATAAAAAGATTCACATTGCTTCCGATACCCAAAACCCTGCTGCCTGCACAATTCCTTCAACCACAGGTACACATCTATTGTTCTACTCACAAATCTTGTTTCCATTCCTATTCTCAGAAGAATACCAGAAAAACATTACCTCACAACCTTTTTTTCAGTCGTCTACAAAACATCCTATTTTTTTCCCTATTTCTCAAATCATCTGAGTAAACTTTGCCTATATAATTTACTCTTACTTGTGCACCGCAACCAACGTTCTCCTGCAATGACTCGGGAAAACGTCACCCAACCTTCTTTCAATATTTTTCACACATGCCCCTTAAAAAAAATAAAAAATTGTATTGACGCCGTGGAAACTAGCTTGACACAATTGAAACCAAGGCCTTCAAGATCAATGGAATCTCCAACATTTGAAGAAGAGTCTTTGGGCCTATCAGTTTCCCATCGCAGACAGGTTGGTGGCCTCTCTGTTTTCTACTGCCTCCTTTGTGGTTTTGCACCCTCTGCTCTTTCTGTGCTTTGTTCCGCCCAATATCCCCACAGGTTTCTGCAGGGCACACGTGGTCCATCATCAACCCTGTTATGGTGAAACTTCCGAAATTAAGGATGACTGCTCACCTCCATTCATTCGTCCCTCTTTTTTTCCTGCCTGTGAAATCAACATCCACATTATCTTCAATCTCATTCTTCCTTCCATATCTTCAATATAGCTGTTCCCTATCATCTCAGATCATCCTCCACCCAAAACCATGATCTTTCTACCCCTGTTAACACCCCCACCCACTCCCAAGCCCATCTCCTTCCACATTTCCAATTTTTCCATTCCTAAGAGTATACTTCTGTACCCTCCTTACTCACCACATGCATCCTCCATCACCCCTCTATTCTCCCCTCCCCCCCCCCTTCCCTCATTTGCCCAACTCCCCCTTTATTTTGTCGTTCAACCTTGCTGTTGGTGTTTCCCAACTCTTTCTACTTTTCCTTTTGTTCTGTTGCGTCCTGATCCGGTCAGTGTTCTCGCTCTTCCATGACCCTTGACCTTGTAGACAAATAAATAAATGTCTGATCTTTGCTGCAGAATTAAGAATCCACACGATTTCTGGTTTTATCACGGACAAAAACCAACTCCGTCTCATTCCTACCCGTCTCCACCCACCCGTGTGCGTACATGGCTGGTCTTCCACTGCCGCCCACACACACTGCACTCTAACCACAGCAACCCCACCATCATTCACACCCACAGCACCCCCAGCAACACCCATACCAGTTTCATAGGGTTTGTTTTATCTGCCTTTTTTTTTTCTTCAGAACACTTCCCGCTGCACCAAATGCAGTCCCAGCCATCACGTTCTCATGCATTCACCCACCTTTATTCCAAAGGGTGCAGTTGACTCGCATTTTGCTTTCCTGCGGTTCAAGATAACAAAGTGAGTTGGCAATTGTTTGGAAATGGAAGAATCCAAGCTGTGCAAGGGATACACAACAACGATGAAAGAACATTGAAAATGTGGTGGGATTGGCAGATATGAGCACATAGAGGGGACTCTCCTCGTTTGGTTTCCTGCACAATTAGTATTGATGAGCATATCTCACTGTGCTTGTAAAATGGCGGTTTCACACTTTTTGCCAGAATGCCATACTTGTTCAGCCATACTCACTGCCATGGTCAATGTTGTCTTTTGGGTTTACTGTATGGTCGGAAATAAAAGTTCACATCAGCTTCTTCATTCATGATTTCATATTTTTCTGCACGTTTCCAAAATGGCTTTCCAATGAACATGAAGACAATGGGCAAGTGTTACGTTCAGTTATTAATCCAGGTTTCTCCTTGAAAGACATGATGACCATGCACAGTTCTACAGATGCAATAGCAATATTCCCAGTCTGTATCAAGGAAGACGCAACGTTTGGACGTGGTAGTGTCATGATGGGGAATGCTATTACTAGAACCTTTCGCACCAACAATATCGCCAGATTTAAATCCCATTGAACATCTATGGGATATTAGTGATCGTCTCATTCGAGCATTGCCAAGACAGCCACAGACTCTCGATGAGCTGGAAAAGCGGTGGATTTGGGCATGCAATGCCATCTCCAGGCTCAGATTTGAGTGCTCATACGGTCAATGCTATGACAGTGAAATGCAGCGATTGCTGCCAGAGTTGGGCATATCCGGTATTGATATTGCTACTTCCACGTTGTATCACTACGTGAAAACATTCAACACAATGCAGCATTAAGTGATGAGGTCACAATGAAATTGACATGAAAATATGCAGCATTTATCTATGTCAGAGGTTTGCACTCCATGTGTCCCATGATGTCACACAAATAAATCGAATAAATAACTAGATGGTGTTCATAGAATACTTACCCTGTGCCATTAACTTGGTGCGAGCCAACTCTTCTGTTTTTGAAGGGTTTTTTTTCCTTTGATCCAACATGGGTGCCAGACCACGTGACCAATGACATCATACATTTATATTCTCTAATATAATTGTTGTGTAGATCACGCTAAATAAATTTCAAACTGATCAGACTAAGCGTTGACCCTGTCGAATTATGACGTCATAATTAAGGTACCGATGACATAGTCATTAACATATCTTATTCCCCATGGGGAGTACTTGACAATGCAACATGGTTCATTTTTTTTGCATGGAGCGGTTTCGGAGATGTAGAGGTGTAACGTTTCTCCAAAATGGCATCTGTACCATGTGAGCTATGACGTCATAATTATGAATAAAAAATTATACAGGTGGAGCCTGGAGGCACTCCTTTGGTAAAATTTCGTGTTAATTGGACCAACGGTTGCCGAGAAAATGAATTTGAAAAATGCAGACACGCATGGAAGCCACACGTACACAATCGATCGCCTAAACCTGCTTTTCACTTTGCGAGGCCTGGGTAACAATCACGTGTTCAGTTTCTATGGCGGAGAGTGAACATACATACAGTCACGTGAAAAAGTAAGAACACCCCATGTAAAGTTTTGACTTTTTCAACATATTTCAACATACAGCTATTTGATCTTCATTTCAACAATATTGATAGATAAAGGTGATATAATATAACAAATATCATGAAACATTTACATTTTGTAGTCCATTGTATCATTTAAATAAACATAAATGCAAATTTCGCATGTGGAAAAAGTAAGTACACCCTTGGCTCTAATAGGTGATATTGCCCCCTTTGGCAGAAACAACCTCAAGTAGGCGTTTCTTATAACTGTCTACCAGTCTCTGACAAAGACTGGGAGAAATTTTTGCCCACTCGTCCATGCAGAATTATTTCAGCTGTGCGATGTTTGAGGGGTTTCTTGCATGCACAGCTCGTTTCAAATCCCCCCACAACATCCCGATGGGATTTAGATCCGGGCTTTGACTTGGCCATTCCAGAACCCTCCATTTCTTTCTTTTCAGCCATTCCTTGGTGGATTTACTGGTATGTTTAGGGTCATTGTCATGTTGCAAGGTCCACCTACGGTTGAGCCTCACATTATCCTCAAGCACCCTCTGGTACAATGAAGAATTCATAGTGGATTCTATGATAGTGAGCTGCCCAAGCCCTGATGCAGAAAAGCTGCCCCAAACCATAATATTTCCACCACCATGCTTTACAGTTGGTATCAGGTTCTTGTGATCAAATGCTGTCTTTTGTTTTCACCAAACATGTCTTCTGGTACTGTGGCCAAATAGCTCTACCTTTGACTCATCTGTCCAGAGCACATAGTTCCAGAAGTGCTGGTCATTGCCTAGGTGTTCATTGGCAAACTTTAGTCTTGCCCTGATGTTCTTTCTGGACAGCAAAAGTTTCCTCCTGGCACACCTCCCATGTAGATCAAATTTGTGCAGCCTCTTTCTAATCGTGGACTCGTGCACTTTGACATCAACAGTGGCAAGAGCTACGTGTAGGTCCTGTGATTACATTCTGGGGTTCTTAGAGACTTCTTTGAGCATATTGCGGTCTGCTCTCGGGCTGAACTTGCTCGGGCAGCCTGGCCTGAACAAGTTGGCAGTTGTTTGGAATCTTCTCCACTTGTTGATGATCTTCTGGACAGTTGAATGATTGATTTCAAATTGTTTGGAGATCTTTTTAAATCCCTTCCCAGACACGTAGGCATATATAACCTTCTTTCTGAAGGCCTCAGAGAGCTCTTTTGATCTAGGCATGGTGACGCCGCACACTTCAACAACAAAGAGCAAACCAAACTAAATGTCTGAGGTTTAAATAAGACAGGTTCCTCCAAGATCCTCTAACGATGTTCTAATCATTTGCACCTGAGCTGGTGCACCTGATTCTAATTTTAGGTATTTGAAGTAGTGATAAATGTAGGGGTGTACTTACTTTTTCCACATGTGAAATTTGCATTTATGTTTATTTAAATTATACAATGGACTACAAAATGCAAATGTTTCATGATAATTGTTATATTATATCACCTTTATCTAACAATATTGTTGAAATGAAGATCAAATAGCTGTATGTTGAAATATGTTGAAAAAGTCAAAACTTTACATGGGGTGTACTTACTTTTTCACATGACCGTGTGTGTATATATATATATATATATATATATATATATATATATATATATATATATATATATATATATATATATATATATATATATATAGATAGATATATATATATATATATATATATATATATATATAGATAGATAGATAGATAGATAGATAGATAGATATATATATATATATATATATATATGTCGGATTGGGACTTAGGACTTGGGACTCAGAAGAACTCAGAAGAAAGGAGCAACGGATATATTTATTGGAACTCGAGTACTCAAGCTTGAGGACAGCAAAGTTGCATTGAAACTCACAAGGAATGACCAACAGTACAACAAGATGCTCTGAAATAATTCAATTAACATTGCTTTATATAAAGGAAAGTCAGGGGTGGAGTTAGCTCACAAGACACAGAGACAGAATGGGCTCATTGGGTCCCCCACCATAGTCCCATCCTGTTGTTCAGTTAATTAAAGGAAGTTCATCCAAGGCCAGTCATGGGTTAGCTTCTGATAAGGAGATGGTCAGCATTATGTGACAACATGTTTACAACTTTCTGTATAGCAGCTGGCTTGGGAAAGTACAAAGGGGAGTGGTCACTCGTAAAACTGTCAACTTGCAAGATAATGGCAAAAACAGGAAACAGGCAAAGAGAGATAAGAGTTGCCTTCAAGGCCTAAAAAAGGGGAACTAGATTGCGCCCACGCAGGCCAGAGCACAAAGGCAGAGAACTCCTTATTAGGATATTACACATCCTCAATGCAGTAGAAAGAACTCAGTATCAGGAAAGAGTACAGTAGCAAGTCAAAACAAAACATATAATTGGTTATACTTGGTAATTGGTAAAGCAGCAAGGATATACAAAGGGGGAGGGGCATTACAGCTCCCTACATACCGCCCTTTTGGATCTAAGATACAAAGTTATCTACGAGCCAATCAAAGGCCTTTATTTCAAACAAAAACAGAAAAATCATTCAACATATTACGCGAAGGCAGCCCCGTAAGAATGTCCCGTACCAAAGCACCACACAAACTCAGTAGGATGATTCGCGTCTGTATGTGAGTATGCAATGTAAGGCCGTAAAAGCAGAGTGATCAAATGGCACACAAAATCCACCAAAAGAGGTGGGAGAGAGAGAGTGTAACTAAACGTAACGTACCACACGAATGCAGCCCAGTGAGCATGTCCCGTACCCAGTACCGCACAACGAACCCAGCAGGCTGATCCGCGGGTGTGTGGGTGCAAGTGGGTGTAAGTGGATGTATGATGTAAGTCGGGTGTAGATGGGTGTATGAGGTGAGACCGTAGAGACATGAAGATCGAATAGCGCGCCAAATCCACAACGAAGACCTCTGGTTCCACCGGGGTCCACACCCAGGAAGATCTCCGACCCACCCTTGGTCCACAGAGGTGCAGCCGGACTCCTCCCCAACTGGAGCTCGCCCAGGCTTCCCCAAGTGAAATCCTTGTCGATCTTCAGCGCTCAATCGATATTCATGTTCATGAGGTCTCTTACGTGCTGGTGATCTGGGGAAGACACAACATCGTCAGTATCAGGTGGCTCAAACCTATGGCCATAAAATAAAGCATAACGATCCAAAGGTGGGAGAGAAACTTCCTTTGGGTCAAAGTCGAGATCGTCCGAGGCGATGCTGCTTGCTTCGCTGTTATTCAAGGGCGAATCTCCAAAACAATCAGACTCGGAACTCAGAGTATTTTCACGATCGAGTTCCTCTCCATCCGGGCTTGGGTTCACAGCTGGGTCCAAATCCCGAACTGGGTCAGTGGCGGTTGACTCTCTGTGGGCTTGTGAGACATAAAGGTGAGCTCGTGAAACATGGAGAGGCAGAGCCTGCATTGAAACATAAACATCAGCCGGGGACCCTCGCAAGTGGCCCACATCATCATTGGTAACATCAACAGTAACATTATTCTCAGGTGGCGTAGGCCTGCGGAGTGGACGGCCCATAGTCATAGCCACGGCATGGCATATCGTGAAGAAACGAGAGGAATCCTTCAGGAAATCGTCGATTTCTTCTTCCGACGTGTCGGGGCCCAGTTTAAACGGCCTTCTAGTAGCCTGAAATGCTTCGAGGTCCGCATAAGTGTACTCGACATCATTATCGGTAATATCAGCAATGGAAGAACAATCTTCGGAAGCGAAGATCTCATTGTCGCGGCCCAGGGACTCGTTCAGGTCGTCGTTCCAGGATCCGCGACTGGCAGTTGAGTTGACAGCTGGTGTGTCATCCGGACCCGCGATCCGCTGGTCGATCATCACCATGGCCTTTTCCGGTGTCGTCTTCAGTGTCCATCCTGTGGAAAACTTCCTCACACACGCAAGGACTAAAGCCTTGATTATCACACAACTAACCACGATTCCAAGGACTATTGCCAAAGCGGTTAGTACCCACTTTACAATTGTGCCTGTCCACCCTTTGAACCAGTCGGTAAGCCACTGGTGGGAGGCTTCCCGATCCAAGCGATCCCTTGTCAATGAGTGAGCGCTTTCCCTTAACGTTATAATAGCAGCACTGACACCCTGTGAGGGGTCAGGAATAAAAGTGCAACATTTACCCTCAATTATCCCACATACCCCTCCTCGTTCTGCCAATAGCATATCTAATGCAACCCTATTTTGCATAACCATTGTACGCAGATGGACAACTGTGTCCAACATTTCGTCGTGTGCTGTAGCGGTGGCGTTGGCCACAGTTTCTAAGATTAACGCAATTTTGTCAATGCGGTAACTGTTCATGACCGTCCCAGCCCATGGGAAGAAGAAGCTAACGGCTTTCTCCCAATCAGCGCCGTGTAAAGTAGTGGTGTCGTCGTCGTGCCAATAGGTGCTTCGTTGTGTCCTTATGAGTGCGGTGGTATTATGCAAGTGCTGTCGCATTTCCATCTCTGGGAAAACTGATCCTAAATAGCAAATTCCTCCCCAATTATCAGGTAAATACGGGTAAGCTTTATTCCCGCATACAAACATGGTCCCGTGCGGGGCCACTAAATGGGTGGTCATGCAAGTGAGAAGACCTGGGATAGTGTTTGTCCCGTTTTCCCCTTTCCATGCCAACTGGAGGTGTGTGAGGTTATGCAAGGGCGAGCTTGTAACGTTCACTAGGAGCGTGTGTTTCCCTTTTCTCGGGTCCGCGGGAAGGGTATCTCTACACACGGATTTGCCTACCATTACTTGGCCCTTTCCTTCTAAGCAGAGGGCCCCCCATGCCGGCTTGACCCAAACCGGCGCCGGACGTTCCTCAAAGTGTCGGGACAGGATGGGAGGGGAGTACTGGAAAACTCGTTTACACGCGGTTTCATCAGAACCTTGGCTTGTCAGAGTTGTACTAATGCATTTGGTATCTAGTGGCTTCGAGCACAAATCATTGAGTGATAGGGGTAACACTACCATTGGTATGCCTGCTGTGCTGGTGCGGGGAAGGTGCATACACATCCAACACTGTGTCCTATTCTGTACTGTGGCCATATGCCGTGCGACCTTCCAGTATGTGTTCTCCTCTGGCTTCCTTCTTACTTCCTGGGCAGGAGGGGGTTTAATGACGTAGGCGGCACAACTAGGCCGGAATTGGTGTT
The DNA here is from genome assembly GCF_964187855.1 of Myxine glutinosa. Lineage (NCBI taxonomy): Eukaryota > Metazoa > Chordata > Myxini > Myxiniformes > Myxinidae > Myxine > Myxine glutinosa. Next base: position 65,117,579 of record NC_136269.1, on the reverse strand, counting down.
GGGTATCTCCCCTCTTTTTGTTCCTTCTAATCAGCGTGCGCGGGGGCCATATTCCACATTCAAGTATTATCGTGGTGTGTGGGCCGACGAGGGCATGCGACAGTAGGAGAGTAGTATTGTCGATGCCCGTGCCCCATTGATATCCTGCGGCGGCGTGACTATTCACGGTCCCAGTAAACCTTCCATTTTCCACCTGTCTAACTTTAGTTAAGACTATGCGTGGGGTTGTCATGCGTGCCTGTGGTGTCCCATTGTGTACCACCATGGCTTCCATCCATCTTACAGATAACCACTTGAAATGTGTCTCCAACTCACAGCAATGTACTACTATCCCCTGTCCCCGGGGAGCCGTTATGTATTTGACGGAGTAAAGTTTAAATAACGTGTAGTTGTCGTGTCCTGGGTATTTGGGGAGATCCTCTCTCAGTGGGTTAAACTGCAGAAGCCTATCCTTGGCGGGGTTTGTTAGGCAGCTGCCCAGAATTCCCATCATCATGACCGTCATCGCCGCCCTTAGGAGACTGTGGTGCCCTAGACGGTGCATTGTCTTCAGCGGTGTGAGGTGTGGTGTCTGCAGCAATGTGAGGTGCGGTGTCTTGTGTGGCTTGTGGTGCGGGGATGGACAACTTACAATGGGTGGCGTGGATCCACGAAGGTTTACCCTCGCAGAAGACTGCCGTCGGTGTGACCAGTAGCACCTGGAATGGTCCCTTCCACCGTGGCTCCAAAGCAGCCTTGCGGGTGAAGTGCTTCACGAGCACCCAGTCGCCGGCCTGAAAGTTGTGGATGGCGTGGCCTATTGGTTCAGGCAGCGCCTCTCGTACTCGAGCATGGATGCTGCGTGCCACATTCGACAAGCCTATGCAAAATCTCAAAAGCATGTCATCCATTACTGGCAAAGCAAGGGTGGACATGTCTGTTGGTGCTGAAACGGGCAAGCTCATAGGTCGTCCCATTAATATTTCGTGGGGGGAAAGGCCCGTAGTGCGACCCGGGGTGGAACGAATGCTCATCAATGCAAGCGGAAGAGCCTCTGGCCACCTCAAGCCTGTGTCTGCGCAAAGTTTCGCTAGTTTATTCTTTAAAGTCTTGTTCGTTCGTTCCACAAGTCCTGAGGACTGTGGGTGGTAGACGCAATGGAAGGATTGTTTAACGCCCAACGCCTTCAGGATGCCCTTAACCACCTGCGCCGTGAAATGGCCTCCTTGATCTGACGAAATTATCTGGGGAATGCCAAATCTGCACATAAAATCCCGCACGAGGCGCTTCACTACTGTCGGAGCATCGGATTTGACGCATGGGTATGCTTCGACCCATTTGGTGAACGTATCTACGATTACCAACACATAGCGAAACGACATGCTTGGTTCCAATTCTGTAAAATCGAACTCAATAGTTGCGAACGGCCCACTTGGCGGGGGCCGTCCCCCATCATGTGCATGTCTCGGCGGCGCCCCTCTATTGTGTTGCTGGCAGACCACACACGATCGGCACACTTCGGATACAATCCGTGACAGTCCTGGCGCTGCCCAAGTGTAGTCTATCTGTCCCATCACCCCCCTCTGGCACACATGACCATTCTGATGAGCCATGCGTGCCAGCCAAGGCAGTAAAGCCTGGGGTGCTATGGGTTTTTCATCAAGGGTCCACATTTCCCCTGGCCCAGGGCGTATCGCTCCTCGTTTGAGCCAGACCTCGTGTTCGGCCGTCGGTGCAGCATTTTGCAAATTTATGATATCGTCCTTAGTTGGTGTGGCGGGTGGTCCCGCAGTTGGTATGTCAGCAATCTGTGCGGCTGTCTTCTGTGCTCGTGTCACCATCGGCATGTTGCGTTCTATCTGTTGGTTGGCGGCCTTTCCTGCCGCCTCGTCCGCCCTTGCGTTGCCCCGGGCAACGTCAGTGTCCGCCCTTTGGTGGCCACGACACTTAATTACCGCGATAGCGCGGGGAAGTAAAATGCTTCGGAGGAGCCCTTCTACCAACGCGCCATTCTTTATCACTGAACCGGCAGATGTGAGAAACCCTCTCATCTTCCAGATGGCTCCTTTATCGTGGACTACGCCATGAGCGTAGGCCGAATCTGTGTAAATGTTGACGGCAAGGCCTTCCGCCAAGCTGCACGCTCTGGTCAAGGCGCACAGCTCCGCCTGCTGTGCGGAAAATGTAGGTGGAAGACGCCCGCTCTCTACCGTTTCGCTATCCGAGCACACGGCGTACCCGGACAACAGAGACCCGTCCCATGCGCGCCTAGCTGATCCATCGACATAATATATACAGTCGGGGTATTCTAAGGGATTGTCCTTTAAATCCGATCGCACCGTGGAGACTAGCTGCACAACGTCGGAGCACACATGAGGTTCGCCCTCCTCAGGAGTGGGCATCAGTGAGGCTGGGTTGAGCGTCGTGCAACGTTCGATCGTAATGTTGGCTGCAGTGATCAGTGCGGATTCGTATTGCATTAATCTAGTGTTAGACAAATGCTGTGTGCTTCGCTGTAACAACAGCGAAGTGACGCAATGCGGTACTCGTAGCGTTACTGGGTGTCCCATAACAATGTCCGCTGTTCTTTCTACTGCGTACCTGGCCGCTGCCACGGCTTGCAAGCACACCGGAAACCCTTGTTCGACCGGGTCTAACTTTTTACTAAAGTAGGCCACCGGCCGCTCCTTATCCCCATGGGTCTGTGTCAAAACTGACTGGGCGAAACCTCCCACGGCGTGAGTGTAAAGGGTAAATGGTTTCGCATAATCCGGGAGTCCTAATGACGGTGCCGTAACCAGCGCCTGTTTCAGCCCGTCAAAACATCGCCTCAATTCATCCGTCCATATCAATAGGTCCGGGGCATTTGATTTGGTCGCCTCGTACAGTGGTTTAGCCAGCAGCGCAAAATCAAGTATCCAAGTGCGGCAATATCCCGTCATACCTAGGAAGCGCAGCATTTGTCGTTGCCAGCGAGGGCGAGGCAGCTCCATGATAGCGGTCACCCGTCCAGCATCCAATTCTCGTTTTCCATGCGAAATGGCGTGTCCCAAGTAAGTTACAACCTGCCGCACAAACTGAAGTTTTGGTCTGCCTACTTTGTGGCCTTTGGCCGCCAAGGCCTTTAATAGGGCCAAAGAATCCATTTCGCACGCCTCCTTTGAAGGGGAGCAAATCAACAAATCGTCAACGTATTGCAGCAACACTGACCCTCCCTTCAATTCCACATCCGCCAGGTCGCGGTGCAGCGCCCGGGAAAACAGAGTGGGGCTATCTGAAAACCCCTGAGGTAGTACTGTCCAAGTATACTGGCGCCCCCTATGGGTGAAAGCGAACAAGTATTGTGACTCAGGCGCGATGGGCACAGAGAAAAACGCAGAACAAAGGTCGATGACCGTGAAGTATGTTGCGTCCGGCGGAATTGACATCATGAGGGTTTCTCCGTTTGGAACTAGTGGGTGTATGCCCTGTATCACCTTGTTCACCTCCCTTAAATCCTGTACAAATCTCCATTTGTCCTTTGACGGCTTTTTAACTGGCAAAATTGGTGTATTACATGGGCTGTTAGTTTCTACGTTAATCTTCTGTTCCACTAGGGATTGAATCACTGGTGCTATGCCTACGTCGGCCTCAGGTCGTAGCTTATACTGTTTTACGTTTGGCAAGCGCATCCCCGGCTGCACTGCTATCACTAGAGGTTTGGCGTCTCGCATCCGTCCAACCTCGCCGTCGCTTTTGGGCCATAAATTGTCTGGCACCTCCGCTAGGAGGTAATCCGACTCACCCGGGTCCGTCAGCACTGCCCTCATGGCATAGGTGCCTTTGGGGGGCAACTCTGCCTCTTCGAACTTTCCGTCCCTCCGTTCTGCCTTAATGTCAATTGAGAACCCTTCACCGTTTTCGAGCTGTTTCAAAGTCCAGCGGCCCCTCTTACACCGATAACCATGTAAGGGAACTTCTCGTAACCTCCCTACCATCCAACCTACACTTTCCGGCGGCCACCCTTTGGCAGTAGTGAGGGTAACATGGGCGACCGCTCCTTCGGGGTATTGGGTCAGCGCATGCTGACTCGGGGTTAGGACTACCTCAATTCCTATTCCCTCACGCCCGATCCATACCCGTGACAAGTGTAGAGGCATCCATTCGCCCAGCTTTTCCTTAACCCTTTCCCGGTAGTTCTCGTCCTCACCCGTTGCATCATAGTACGCAGTGCAATGGGGTGGATTATCCTTTAAGTCCTTTATCGAAATTTGGTGCTGTTGCATCCAATCTCGCAGCACTGAACTGTCCAAACACACATTATCTATGATATATGTCCAAGCAGACAAAGCCCCTGGATCCAAGCGCCACCAATACGCGGTGGGGCCGGGACGAGCCAGTGCCGTCATCAACAAGTCGCGTTTAGACTCCGCGACGTCTACGAAAACTCCCTCCTCGGTACATGAGATTTGACAGCCCAAACGGCACAATAAATCCCGTCCCAGCAAATTCGTCGGGGCGGTAGTGGTCATCAAGAAAGCATGTTTAGCCTCCAGCGGGCCGCATGTTACTCGCACTTCCTCCGAAATAGGAAGCGCTTGGGGTAAACCCGAAACACCCAGTATTTGAACGTTCCTGGCCGTAGGGCGCAAAGAGGGCAATTGCCCCTTGTTAATTGTGCTGCGAGTCGCGCCCGTATCTACGAGAAATTCTAATTGTCTTCCCTCCACGTCCAACATCATAGTTGGTTCCTCTGCCGGTGTCATGGTCAAGAGAGGACACTCCTTGGGCGACTCGCCAGCGTCCCGTCAATAGGCCCCTCTATTGTATTGGGGCTGAAACCCCTTACGAGCCTTTGGGCAATCACGTATCCAGTGTCCCATCTGCTTGCAATAATGGCACGGTTCCTGCGGAACCGGTGGTGCGGAGGGCATAGGTCGTCCCTCTACAGCTCCCCTTCCGCCCTGCCTGCGTTCTGGCGGCCCCCAAAGTGACTGGTTCACTGGTTGCCACTGCGGCGGACCCCGAGGCGGGGCCCAGTTCCCCCTTGGTCCGTTCTGCATCCCACTATTGGGGGGTGGTCCGGGGTTTTGGAGAAGGGGTCTTGGTGGATACCAATTTTGGGGAGGGGGCCCTTGCACATTCCAAGTTTGAGGGTTTTGAGGAGGAAGGGGAAGAGGGGGTGGTATTGTCCATTGTTGTTTTACCTCGTTCATATTAATTAGTCCAAAATCTTCCTCAGTACAACCGTCGCAGTTTTCATTTTCGCTGTGGATCCACTCTCCGTTGGGGAATTGGCCCTTATAGAAAAAAGGATAACAACTCCTCCTATGTTCCTCTGGACCTCGAACAGGTCCCCACTTCTGGCACTGTTCGTGTATGTAGTTCTGACTCTGATCCCCTTTTTTATTTTGGTTAAATTGAGCCCGTTTCTCCTGGACAAACATTTGCAATATTTCCTCCTTAATATCCTTCTTCTCCTCTAGGGAGGAGCCCGGGCATTGTTCCAGTTTGTCGCATAATTCGTTGGTTGTCATTCCCTTCCAGCCGAAGAGGACGGTCTGTACCTGTTTCTTTAACACCGGCCGAAGCCCCTCGATTAGATATTGGTTTACCAATGGTTGGGGTAGCCCTCCCAGCTGCATCGGACCCAGTCCTCCCCAGCGCGCAATGGCCTTTTCCAACCTTTCTCGGTACTCTCCAATTGGTTCTCCTGCCTTTTGTTTTATGGCCCCGATCTTTCCCCAATCCGGACCTCCTGCTGGCAACAGCGCCTGCTCAATAGAATCTAGCAGCAGGACCTTTTGAGCATCCCATTGCGCTTGTGTTAACAGGGGGTTTGCACCAGCCCTTGGGTCTGCCACCGGCCAGTGTGCTCTTTGTCTAGCCCTTTCCCATACCTTGGGTGGGAGCACGGACACTCCCATATGGGTTATGTCTCGATAGTCGCACTCGCCATCCAAAACCCAATTTGACATGGTCGGCACTATCTGCCGTGGATCCTCAATAAGCAAATGTTGAATCCTTGCCCGCATTACAGTTAAAGAGGATTCTTTCCATGGTACTCTTTCCCGAACCCCATGACCTGCTGCGTCAACCCCGATAACTTGTACAGGGCACAATGTTTTCCTTTCCTCTATTTCCTGACATTCCGATGGGGTAGTTTGTGAGGTACTTTTCCCCTTACAACCTACCAGTGAGGGGTATAACCCATCCGGTCCTATCGGTGGCGGGAACCCTGCGATGTCGGTCCCGTCATCTATTCCGTTAGCCCCGAGTTGTGCAAACGGCCTTCCCTGGCTCGGGTGGTTCTGGGGTATCTGGGGCGCGATGGTAGCGGGGTTATAGGGAGGTGGTAGCGGGGGCGCAGAAAGGATAGGTGGTGCCTGAAACCCCGGGACAGAGCTTAGGACTGGGGCTGGGGAGGGTAGATTGGTCACTGCCTCCCCTCTCGCGGGGTCTGGGTTTTCAACGAGCGGCATCAGTCGCGCGTTGGCCTGCCTCTCTATTTCCTTAAGCGCTTCATCCTGCTCTTTATTCGCCTGTTTCCTCAGACCCTTGAGTTTTGTTACCTCACCAGCCAAGCTGGCCTGTTTCGACTTTGCGTGTCGCTTCATCGCTTCTTCCTTCCACCAGCCAAAGACTTTCCAATAGTCAGGCGGAAAGTGTTTCGTGGCCTGTTCGAACTTTTCTAATGTCTCATACAACACGTCCAATTTTTCCAGCGCAAAAGACCCTCCTTCGGGCCACGGTTCTCCCAAATCCTTCGTCAATGCAACCCATGACTTCCCTGGTCTCACAGCAGCATAGCCATACCTCTTAAACATAAAAAATGCTGGGGTATGTCTAAGCGGTTCACCTGCCTTTACTGTCTTATTACCCATACTGTTACCCATCCTAGGAAAATTTTAGTTTACCGACGTAGCCTTGTACTCGTGAGGATCGCCCGCCTCGCGTTTACAGCCGTCTACCTAACTCTGAGAGGCTCGCAGCCTCGTACCCGTGAGGTTCGCCCGCCTCGCGTGGTACGGCCGCGCTACCTACTCTCCTGAGAGGCTCGCCCGCCTACACAGCCGTCTATCCTACCCTTACTGCACTTTCCTGGCGTCCTACGCCCGTATAATAGTTCTGATCTTACTTAAAATCCCAACGTCTCCCGGGTAGGCCTCGGATCGGGACGCCGCCCTTATCCTTACCCTCACAACCCAGAGATCTATTACCCCTTAACCTCAGGCGCCCAACGTGGGGCACTTCTCCTTACGTAACGTTACCCTAACGAGTCCATAAACAATCAGTTGCTCCAGGACCCAAGCGGTCCGTAATTAAATTTAGGTTCGTGGAACAGGTATGAGCAGGGAACGGAACGTACGGCGACCGAGCAAGAGAGAGTGGGTTACAATTTGGACTGACCCCCGGGCTAAAAAGGAAAAAACAAAAGAAAACCACAGCTCACCTGACCCGGATCAATTGCCAGCTGGTCTCTCACCACTCCCTTGCCTGGGACCGCGTCCCGGACTGCCCAGACTGATCCCACCGCTGCCACCAGTTGTCGGATTGGGACTTAGGACTTGGGACTCAGAAGAACTCAGAAGAAAGGAGCAACGGATATATTTATTGGAACTCGAGTACTCAAGCTTGAGGACAGCAAAGTTGCATTGAAACTCACAAGGAATGACCAACAGTACAACAAGATGCTCTGAAATAATTCAATTAACATTGCTTTATATAAAGGAAAGTCAGGGGTGGAGTTAGCTCACAAGACACAGAGACAGAATGGGCTCATTGGGTCCCCCACCATAGTCCCATCCTGTTGTTCAGTTAATTAAAGGAAGTTCATCCAAGGCCAGTCATGGGTTAGCTTCTGATAAGGAGATGGTCAGCATTATGTGACAACATGTTTACAACTTTCTGTATAGCAGCTGGCTTGGGAAAGTACAAAGGGGAGTGGTCACTCGTAAAACTGTCAACTTGCAAGATAATGGCAAAAACAGGAAACAGGCAAAGAGAGATAAGAGTTGCCTTCAAGGCCTAAAAAAGGGGAACTAGATTGCGCCCACGCAGGCCAGAGCACAAAGGCAGAGAACTCCTTATTAGGATATTACACATCCTCAATGCAGTAGAAAGAACTCAGTATCAGGAAAGAGTACAGTAGCAAGTCAAAACAAAACATATAATTGGTTATACTTGGTAATTGGTAAAGCAGCAAGGATATACAAAGGGGGAGGGGCATTACAGCTCCCTACATATATATATATATATATATGTATATATATATATATATATATATTGTGGATATGAGAATTGTGTTTTTTTTATTGTGTAATGAAACGTAAAGACCACCCTCCTTCCTCCAGTTGTTATGTATAAAGGTCAAAGGGCGTCCCTTAGTTCAGGCATATACAATCACGTAGCCAAATCATAGATTTCCTCCTTGTTGGTAGTTATTTCCTTATTCTGTGTATTAGGTTAAGGCTCTGTTTTCCACCAGTTAACACTGCATTGCATCGAATTCAAACAAGGTAGATTCCCTGCACATCCCCCCTTTCGTCAATTGCCAACTGCACTGGGCGGTTTGCTGCATTCGCCACTGCTGCCCTTTGGCTGGGGCTCGCTCGAATCGCCCCAAAACCTCCATTACGCACGCGGTCAAGTTGGGAAGGAAAGGCGTGTCTCCACCTCGTCATAGAGGGGAGGAGTGAGCCAGCCCCGAACAACCAACGAAGCACGAGGGGTTTGGCTTGAGAGGGCGGAGGAAGAGCGATCGGGGAGGTTCGTAAAGGTTAGAGGGTGGGGCTGATATAACCCGCGGGAGACGCCCCCACCTCAGATGAGTCCTGGGAAAGCACGCGACGTCACCACGGCGGCACGAAGAGACGATTAAGTTCAAGAGAGAGAGAACCCGTCACGCCAGACCCCCCCACCAGCAGCTTTGGCCCCACCAGCAGCTTTGGCTCGACCAGCAGCTTTGGCTCCACCAGGCAGCTCCGACCCGTTACCCCGCGGGAACCAGGATCGGTGGCATCGGTGGCCGTCGAGGTCCAGCCCGACGTCCCGTGCAGGATCAAGCTCCAGCCAGCTCCGTGCCTTCCTCCCCTTCTCTGCCATCCCAAACCATTCCTGCCATTCCTGTCATCATCCCCCGTGTAAGTGTGCTTGTCGTCTGTCTTTTGTCTTGTCATGGGGTATAAGTTAAGCCTGTTTAGTTAAGCTAGAGTTTCACTGTGTCCTTCTGGTCTGTCCCTCTTTCTGCATTATTTTATTATCCTTCCTTCTTCCTTGGTTTATTTCATTGTGTAAATAGTAGTAATAAATCATATTCGTATTTCCTACCTTTTGTCTTCTTCTTCTTCTTCTTCACATCCGTTCGTCTTTGAGGTTTCCATATTGAATACCTGTGGCAAGATTTGGCCAACGTTTGAGAATCGGGTCTAGTTGCTGTTAACGGTTCGTGCCGCGGCTGCCATCCGCTCAGCAAATTAACATCTTATCCGCGGTCGTGAACGAAGCTGCTCACTTGCCTCTGGAGGGAGCTTGTGCAGCTTCAGGGACCACGTCGGTCAGTCACAAACGAGGGGACTAATCCCCCCTCGAGAAGGGATCCGAGGCCGACGTTGGGTTCCGTAACAATATATATATATATATATATATATATATATATATATATATATATATATATATATATATATATATATATATATATATATGTAAATAAAATAATATCAGGGATCAGTAATATTCACAATTGCTGGTAGATAGGCAGCCAGCTTAACACCTTTGAAGAATGTCCGCCATTGCTACTTGACCAATAGTCAATTTGGTGAAGAATATGGCACTCGCTGTCAACTGTGTAAAAAGATTCTTCATTCATATGATGTTGATGTGTATTAGTCCACTCTGTAGGTTTGATACAAACTTGACCTCAAGCATCATCCTAATAATAACAGCCTGTATTTTGCCAATGTTCTTGGACAGACCCTCACAAAGCGCCTTGCTGCCTTGCTGTTAAATGTCTGGAAAGTTTCTTTCAACCGCAGCCAACATCACTCCCTTTCTGCTCTCAAAGGAACTGCTCTGGGTGTATTTTATCAATGTCTCAAACTGCAACAAATTACGGTTGTTAAACATCCCGTTTATTATCAAAACCTAAGCTTTTCCTTGCATTTTCCAGAGCACGCAAGTCATTGCATTAATTGCTGCAGCTGCAAAAGAGTTGTCGCAATGTATGCTTCATTATGTACATTTGACCTATCTTGTATTAATCGGTTGTTGGGCAAACGGAAGTTTCGTTATATTCTTGATGGAAAAAGAACGATTCAAACACACTATACTCTCCTGTTGATTCATAGGGGGAGGGATGGAACACAGAGTATGTAGTCTTTGGAGGAAACGTTAGGATGACTGTCCTCTCTCTGCTAAAATTTAACCATGGATGTTAAAATTCCAAAGTGATTTTCAGAAAGTTTGGGTCAATGTATCCTGGTATACCGACCAAATTCCAAATTCCTGGCTTTGCTGATTACGCCCACCCTCTGCCGCTCCATATCTCATACTTCAGATCGGCTGTCTGCAGCCTCTTCACTCTCTGCAGACCTGGACAAAAATCACAGACTGGTCAAACAAGTGGAACATGTCTTTCAATCCTGACAAATCCCACACTCTCACTGTCTCCCCGAAAAGACCGACTGGACAACCCTCCCATCAACTTTCGGAAGAATCCTCTCCAAGAAGTTCTGTCACTCAAGCTTTTGGGTCTCCTGCCATGATCTTTCCTGGAAAAACCACATTTCCAAGCTGGCCTCCAAAGCCAGTCGCCGACTGGGCATCCTCCGTCGTGCGAAGTCCTTCCTTGGCACAACTGAGCTCCTCACCACATACAAGGCTTTCATCTGCAGCTTGATGGAGTACTGTTTTCCTCTCTGGGCCGGTGCTCCTGCCTCACACCTAGCTCGGCTTCACGCTGCAGAAACCAAACCTTTCAGAATCATTGGAATCTCCCGTGATGAAGCTGATTCTGAGTGGCTTTTACTTGCTCACCACAGGCCGGTTGGTGGTCTTTATGTTTTCTACCGCCTCCTCTCTGGCCCAGATCCCCCAGCTCTGTCTGTGCTGTGTCCCACAAATAAGCCTTCAGGATGCACAAGATCTGCTTGCAACCCTCTTCTGTTGAAATTGCCAAAATCAAGACTCTCTGCTCACCTTCACTATTTCATTCCTCTTTTCTTCCACCTCTGGAACAAATTCCTACACTTCAATCCCACTCCTCCCTCCATGTCTTTAAAACAGCTGTTCACCACCATCTCTTATCTTCCCCCATCCAAAACCTTGATCTTTTCTACCCCCGTTAATACACCCAAAATCCGCCTCTTTCAATCTCCAACTTCATTCCTGAAATTCCTTGTGGTGTCAATTTGTTTTATACCGTGTACCCCTTCCTTTCCCCTTTCCCCCCTCCCCCCTCCCCCAGCCCTCTCCCTTCCACAGATCTTCCATTGTCCCTGTTCTCCACTGTTGTATTTGGATGCTTCCCTCTCTCTCCCCATCTGGTCTCCCGCTCCCTTTATTATAAGTTATTTGTGTCTGTTTATATTTTTTGTGTTTAATGTTAGCTCTTACACGAGCCTCGACCTTGTATGCAATTTTGTTTTGTTTAAATGGCCACTGCCATTTCTTTGCAATGGCAAACAATACATTGCAAAGATAACTGCTTTTTAAAACTGAAGTATATATATATATATATATATATATATATATATATATATATATATATATATATATATATATATATATATATATATATATATATATATATATATATATATATATATATATATACATACATACATACATACATACATACATACATATATATATATATATATATATATATATATATATATATATATATATATATATATATATATATATATATATATACAGACTTGGCATTTAATATGGAATTTTTTTTTTTTCTTGACTTGGGTTTACTTTCTTAACTCAGCATATCAATCTGGTGAGTTTCTTTTACACTTTGGTGATTTATTTGTTAAAAGAACCATGTCACTGATTGTCTGTCGCAGCAAGAAGTCAACAACAGGATTATATCACAGGTGGCGTGGCAAAATGTACGGACAGGTGCATTTGATGATTGGCTTCACAGTCGGGTATACAAGGGTTGTTGCGTTCTGTATTAGTGGAAAACAACGGCTGCACGTCTCCAAAAGTTATTGCCGCTTCCTCTGGAGATGGTCCGTCAACTCGACAATGCTGTTTGTCATGGAGTGGTGGCTTTACGAAATTACGGCATGAAACAGCGTGCTATTGCTCGGCAGTATGGCATCACTCAAGGTCAAGGAGGGATGATCGCCAGCTGCACTGGTTAGTCCGCAATGGCCATACCAAGTCAGCTAATCGGCTAAGGGCTGAGTGGCAGCAACTGACAAATGTGCCTGTATCCAGAAGGTTAGTCAACCAACGACTGGTTCAAGCAGGCTATCGTGCCAGGCATCCCCTGAGAAAGCCATGCCTGACCAGACAACACTGCCAGCGCCGATTGCAGTGGGCCAGAGAGCACCGTCAATGGCAGCCAGGACACTGGAATCACGTGACCTTCAGTGACGAGTCTAGATTTCTGGTCTATCGTCAAGATGGCCACGTCCGAGTGCGCAGACAAGTGCATGAAGCCTACAACAAAGATTGTATAGTGCCAAGAGTCCAAGCTGGAGGTGGTGGGGTGACCGTTTGGGCTGCTTTTCATGCAGGGGGCAAAACTGACCTGGTTGTTCTGAATGGAAACCTGAACCAGTTCACATACAGGGCTAATCTGGAAGAAACATTGCTTCCATTTGCTCGTGCAGCCTTTCAAGGAAACTTTGTCTTCCAAGATGACAATGCACGGCCTCATCGTGCTCGCATGATCCAACACTTTCTTGCTGACCATGGTGTAGAGCATATGGAGTGGCCTTCCATGTCCCCGGATATGAATCCGATAGAGAACTTGTGGGCAGAATTAACGCGTCAAATCGACCACTTGGACCAGCAGCCGACCTCTGTGCATGAAATGCAGCAGGCTATTGTCACTGCATGGCAAGCGATTCCTATCCAAGCCTTGGCAAATCTCGTGAACAGCATGCCTCGACGTGTACGTGCTCTCCTGAATGCTCGTGGGGGTTACACGAAGTACTGAACTGTAATTTTACTGTCCATAATCCCAGTCGTAATTTAACTTTTGTTTTTGTTAAAAAAAAATTTGGCTAATGTGCAAAATAAAGAGATACTTCTGGAAAACATACAGAAGTTTAACACAGTACTGTCCATGAATTGAGTTTGATATCAGTTTACATCACTTTCAAGGATCAATTTATTTGTTTCGAAATGTCAAATGTGGTTTTTGTTTCTTTTAAAGGTCACATTAACAAAATCTAGAATAATTTCAACATAATTCCAATGAACTTTTGGTTCTAAGACACCTTGAAAAGTAAGTTCACCCCCCCAAAAAAAATATTCCATATTAAATGCCAAGTCTGTATATATATATATATATAATCAAGGCACCTCCTCGCTTTAATGGTGAGCACCAGCCACGAATTATGTCTCACACGGTAAATACCGCATAACCCGCAAGGAACCAACAGCCTGTCTGCCACACAGACCATCGTTCCCACCAGTGCAAACCAAAACCAAGGGGTGCGGTGCGATCGGCGGGGATAATAATCAACGAACATAACAGCGTGACGAGCGCTGTCCCGATCTCCTGTGGACCGAAGTCCTAGACCAAAGCGTCACCTCCGACCCAAAGGGTCTTCTGGAGGCCTCAGCCCGGCCACTCTGTCAACAGACAGAGATTTATTCATTGGTCCCCATTGGCTAAACATCAAGCAGAGCCGCCAATCCAGATTTCGGGCTTATTGACTGTTTTAGGGCCCCAGTCAAGGCCTGCCTTTTTTGCTTGTGAAAAAAGGTAAAAAGTCAAACATTCGAACAGCCTCGGACGTGCACCTTGATCCCATGGCCAAGGCACAACGTCAACGAGGCTGTCCCCATAACAATACACATGCGCCTCAACCCCGAGGGGGAAGCACATGGTCATTCAAACACATGCATCATGCCCCCAAAGGGCCACAATGCATGGTCATACAATTGGGACCACTCCTCTTAATAGGAGTAAGACCCCTTAATCCACCAGCAGGGCATTACTCCTGCCAGGTCCGATTTGCATGCAGGTCTACCAGCGTTTTGGGCCCGCCGGGAAGGCCTGCCTTTTTTACAATGAAAAAAGGTAAAAAGTCAAACATTCGAACAGCCTCGGACGTGCACCTTGACCCCATGGCTAAGGCACAACGTCAACAAGGCTGTCCCCATAACAATACACATGCGCCTCAATCCCGAGGGGGAAGCGCATGGTCATTCAAACGCATGCATCATGCCCCCGAAGGGCCACAATGCATGGTCATACAATTGGGACCACTCCTCTTAATAGGAGTAAGACCCCTTAATCCACCAGCAGGGCATTACTCCTGCCAGGTCCGATTTGCATGCAGGTCTACGCACCGCCACAGGGCGGCACACTGCAAAAAATCTAACCAATGAGGACCAAAATCGTCTATTAAGATGATCAAGGCACCTCCTAGCTTAATGGTGAGCACCAGCCACGAATTATGTCTCACACGGTAAATACCGCATAACCCGCAAGGAACCAACAGCCTGTCTGCCACACAGACCATCGTTCCCACCAGTGCAAACCAAAACCAAGGGGTGCGGTGCGATCGGCGGGGATAATAATCAACGAACATAACAGCGTGACGAGCGCTGTCCCGATCTCCTGTGGACCTCCATGGGGACCAATGAATAAATCTCTGTCTGTTGACAGAGTGGCCGGGCTGAGGCCTCCAGAAGACCCTTTGGGTCGGAGGTGACGCTTTGGTCTAGGACTTCGGTCCACAGGAGATCGGGACAGCGCTCGTCACGCTGTTATGTTCGTTGATTATTATCCCCGCCGATCGCACCGCACCCCTTGGTTTTGGTTTGCACTGGTGGGAACGATGGTCTGTGTGGCAGACAGGCTGTTGGTTCCTTGCGGGTTATGCGGTAGTTACCGTGTGAGACATAATTCGTGGCTGGTGCTCACCATTAAAGCTCGGAGGTGCCTTGATCATCTTAATAGACGATTTTGGTCCTCATTGGTTAGATTTTTTGCAGTGTGCCGTCCTGTGGCGGTGCGTAGACCTGCATGCAAATCGGACCTGGCAGGAGTAATGCCCTGCTGGTGGATTAAGGGGTCTCACTCCTATTAAGAGGAGTGGTCCCAATTGTATGACCATGCATTGTGGCCCTTCGGGGGCATGATGCATGTGTTTGAATGACCATGTGCTTCCCCCTCGGGGTTGAGGCGCATGTGTATTGTTATGGGGACAGCCTTGTTGACGTTGTGCCTTGGCCATGGGGTCAAGGTGCACGTCCGAGGCTGTTCGAATGTTTGACTTTTTACCTTTTTTCATTGTAAAAAAGGCAGGCCTTCCCGGCGGGCCCAAAACGCTGGTAGACCTGCATGCAAATCGGACCTGGCAGGAGTAATGCCCTGCTGGTGGATTAAGGGGTCTTACTCCTATTAAGAGGAGTGGTCCCAATTGTATGACCATGCATTGTGGCCCTTCGGGGGCATGATGCATGCGTTTGAATGACCATGCGCTTCCCCCTCGGGGTTGAGGCGCATGTGTATTGTTATGGGGACAGCCTTGTTGACGTTGTGCCTTGGCCATGGGGTCAAGGTGCACGTCCGAGGCTGTTCGAATGTTTGACTTTTTACCTTTTTTCATTGTAAAAAAGGCAGGCCTTCCCGGCGGGCCCAAAACGCTGGTAGACCTGCATGCAAATCGGACCTGGCAGGAGTAATGCCCTGTCGGTGGATCAAGGGGTCTTACTCCTATTAAGAGGAGTGGTCCCAATTGTATGACCATGCATTGTGGCCCTTCGTGGGCATGATGCATGCGTTTGAATGACCATGCGCTTCCCCCTCGGGGTTGAGGCGCATGTGTATTGTTATGGGGACAGCCTTGTTGACGATGTGCCTTGACCATGGGGTCAAGGTGCACATCCGAGGCTGTTCAAATGTTTGACTTTTTACCTTTTTTCACAAGCAAAAAAGGCAGGCCTTAGCTATGGCCCTAAAACAGCTGGTAGACCTGCATGCAAATCGGACCTGGCAGGAGTAATGCCCTGTCAGTGGATTAAGGGGTCTTACTCCTATTGAGAGGAGTGGTCCCAATTGAATGACCATGCATTGTGGCCCCTCGGGGGCATGATGCATGCGTTTGAATGACCATGCGCTTCCCCCTTGGGGTTGAGGCGCATGTGTATTGTTATTGGGACAGCCTTGTTGACGTTGTGCCTTGGCCATGGGGTCAAGGTGCACGTCCGAGGCTGTTCAAATGTTTGACTTTTTACCTTTTTTCACAAGCAAAAAAGGCAGGCCTTGCGCAGGCCCTAAAAAGCGCAAATCGTACCTGACAGGAGTAATGCCCTGTCAGTGGATTAAGGGGTCTTACTCCTATTGAGAGGAGTGGTCCCAATTGAATGACCATGCATTGTGGCTCCTCGGGGGCATGATGCATGCGTTTGAATGACCATGCGCTTCCCCCTTGGGGTTGAGGCGCATGTGTATTGTTATTGGGACAGCCTTGTTGACGTTGTGCCTTGGCCATGGGGTCAAGGTGCACGTCCGAGGCTGTTCAAATGTTTGACTTTTTACCTTTTTTCACAAGCAAAAAAGGCAGGCCTTGCGCAGGCCCTAAAAGCGCAAATCGTACCTGACAGGAGTAATGCCCTGTCAGTGGATTAAGGGGTCTTACTCCTATTGAGAGTGGTCCCAATTGAATGACCATGCATTGTGGCCCCTCGGGGGCATGATGCATGCGTTTGAATGACCATGCGCTTTCCCCTTGGGGTTGAGGCGCATGTGTATTGTTATTGGGACAGCCTTGTTGACGTTGTGCCTTGGCCATGGGGTCAAGGTGCACGTCCGAGGCTGTTCAAATGTTTGACTTTTTACCTTTTTTCACAAGCAAAAAAGGCAGGCCTTGCGCAGGCCCTAAAAGCGCAAATCGTACCTGACAGGAGTAATGCCCTGTCAGTGGATTAAGGGGTCTTACTCCTATTGAGAGGAGTGGTCCCAATTGAATGACCATGCATTGTGGCCCCTCGGGGGCATGATGCATGTGTTTGAATGACCATGCGCTTCCCCCTTGGGGTTGAGGCGCATGTGTATTGTTATTGGGACAGCCTTGTTGACGTTGTGCCTTGACCATGGGGTCAAGGTGCACGTCCGAGGCTGTTCAAATGTTTGACTTTTTACCTTTTTCACAAGCAAAAAAGGCAGGCCTTAGCTGTGGCCCCAAAACAGCGCAAATCGTACTTGACAGGAGTAATGCCCTGTCAGTGGATTAAGGGGTCTTACTCCTATTGAGAGGAGTGGTCCCAATTGAATGACCATGCATTGTGGCCCCTCGGGGGCATGATGCATGTGTTTGAATGACCATGCGCTTCCGCCTTGGGGTTGAGGCGCATGTGTATTGTTATTGGGACAGCCTTGTTGACGTTGTGCCTTGACCATGGGGTCAAGGTGCACGTCCGAGGCTGTTCAAATGTTTGACTTTTTACCTTTTTTCACAAGCAAAAAAGGCAGGCCTTAGCTGTGGCCCCAAAACAGCGCAAATCGTACCTGACAGGAGTAATGCCCTGTCAGTGGATTAAGAGGTCTTACTCCTATTAAGAGGAGTGGTCCCAATTGAATGACCATGCATTGTGGCCCCTCGGGGGCATGATGCATGTGTTTGAATGACCATGCGCTTCCCCTTTGGGGTTGAGGCGCATGTGTATTGTTATTGGGAGAGCCTTGTTGACGTTGTGCCTTGACCATGGGGTCAAGGTGCACGTCCGAGGCTGTTCGAATGTTTGACTTTTTACCTTTTTCACAAGCAAAAAAGGCAGGCCTTGACTGGGGCCCTAAAACAGTCAATAAGCCCGAAATCTGGATTGGCGGCTCTGCTTGATGTTTAGCCAATGGGGACCAATGAATAAATCTCTGTCTGTTGACAGAGTGGCCGGGCTGAGGCCTCCAGAAGACCCTTTGGGTCGGAGGTGACGCTTTGGTCTCGGACTTCGGTCCACAGGAGATCGGGACAGCGCTCGTCACGCTGTTATGTTCGTTGAATATATATATATATATATATATATATATATATATATATATATATATACATATATACTTATTTAATCACACCAGTCATTCCAGCTGGCTTTTTGTTTCATGTAATTACTACTCTGGCTGGAAGACAGATTTATGCTATTACAAAATATATTTGCAAAAAAACCCCTAAAAATCTATAAAATTGCTTTATGAATTGTGGTGGATTAAGAATAATTTTCATTGGCAATCAGCCCAAAAGGTAGTGCAAGGTGGGACACACACACACACACACACACACACACACACACACACACACACACACACACACACACACACACACACACACACACATATATATATATATATATATATATATCGCTATAATTCACCAAATGTCCGTCCGTCTGTCTGTCTGTCTGTCTGTCTGTCCGTCCGTCCGTCCATCCGTCCGTCCGTCCGAAGGTACCACAAAAACGGATGAACCGATCGCAACAATATTTTGGGTGGGTAATCATGGGACCCCCTGGAGTAAAATAGGCTATATTGTTTTTTCAATTTCAGCTTTGGCCTCCAGCATTTTCAGGTTTGGACTCCCACATAACGTTATTTTCCCGGGTGCCGCACAAACGGCTGCACCGATCGCTGCACAGCTGTGCAGCACAGCTGCACCGATCGGACTCGGTGACCTTGGACAAAGACCTTTTATAAGGACATGTGTTGAATCCCTGCTTGAGAGAATGCCAACCCCCTCCCCACCATCACGGTCATCTCTCCAACTCACAATCCCACGAGATATGCGCAAAGGACGACTGAAAACCAATTATCTTATTTTTGATTCGTATATAAACATCATTAAAAGTAAATAATGACCTCGGCCAAAGTTCAAATGACGTGGGTTTAATCTCTACGTGAGAGAATTCCACATAGCTATTTGGGCGGTGTATAAACTAACATCGCTGTCTCCATCTATCTTGCCGAGGCCATAACACCTATCGGCTCAAAATCATTTTAACTGTTGACTTGGTAGTTTTTACAATGAAGGAAACATTAACAACGTTATTAAAAGTTTATTTTGTGATTAATTTGTGATTGGAGTTATGCTGTTTGGAATGAAAAAAGAGATATCGAGTTCAAGTGAATGACGACATGCCGTGATGGTTTGTACTTTCTGAACGTGAACTTTGCGGATCGCCATATGCAGATTCGCCACGGACCCACGATCGATGTTTCTATACGTGAACGTACCCATTTGTTTGCGAACAGGTACGTTTTTAATGGAAGTCCTTCACAAACTTGCTGTCCATGTGTGACGTGCAACTGAAGGTGCCACAAGAATGTGGAATTTATTGGTTTCATGCTTTAGCATTCGCCATATCTGCATTGCCTGTTTGCTTTTGGCCTCCCACCCATGCGTAGCACGGGTATCTCACTCGTCTACACTACTCACAATAAGTTAGGGATATTGTGGGAGTGAGTTAATTTTTTTTATAGGGGTTCAGGTTATGGTATTGAAATCAAGAATGCTGTGTTTTTTCATACTCATTAATAACCATAGAATTAGGACCAACAACTTTTTTCAACATAATTAATACACAAAATCAACCACACCGAAGAACCTGCCAATATCCCTAACTTATTGTGAGTAGTGTATATAATTTAAGAAACAGGAAGTACATTCTAGTTTCTCGAAGGGCTAGTGTGAAAAAATTCTGACTCAAACCGGGACACGAACCCAGGAACCTCATCACTTATGCCGTGACAGCCCACTGAGCTATTGAGTCTCTGGGATATCCTCAGAGATTTCTCACACTAACACTGCGAGCTTTATAATGGCCGATGTCTTACATGCCTGCTAAGCAGACCCCGGATGTGAGTGTATGTATGTGTCCACTGAGCCATCGAGTCTTCGGGATATCCTCGGAATTTTTTTTGCCAGGTCTTTGGTATATATATGTACTGTATGTATGTGAAAGTTATTAGTGAGCCAACTGGGCTTTTGTCCACATAATGCTATTGCAATGTTTTATTTCTCCACTAATCCACAAGAATGAAGACACATCATGAAAACAATGAAATAATAATATCACACGAGATCTCTCCTTTCTCCATTGCCTTGGCAACCAGATCTTTGATGATATCTCTCTTGAATTGCAGTTAGCTCGTTCAAATTTCTGCTGCATCAAATAAAAACAATTTTGACCTAATTGCAAAATATAGAGTCTATGGGTTATAAAGCTGTTGAAAACATGTGACAAAAAAGTTGAAAAGTTCCTATGGTGCAAACTGTTTCACCTCTTACTTGCAAAATTGAAGATTTGTGAAGTATGTTGGTTGGTCTTGTGCGTTATTCGAGTTGTTTGTCTGTTTGTATGGCAATCGCCGACAGGTTACAATTTCAAACCGATCTTCACAAAACTTCCCCAAATGGTGGAGTTGGTCATAAGCAAGAAGCCTATTGATTTTGAAGTCAAAGTTCAAAGATCCTCTTGAGATCAAATTTCTAAAATTGTCATTTTCATCCGATTGACTTGAAAGTTGAATGGTATTTGCATATTGAGTCACTAAATTGGGAAAATAACGATTTGTGAGCTCAAAAGGTCAAAAGTCAACCCAAGATCAAACTTCTAAAATCATCAATTTTCATCTGAAAAACGTCACTTTTCATCCTATTATCTTGAAATTAAACAGCAATTACTTAGTGCATCAGTGATTTGGGAAAGCAACTATTTTGAGTTCAAAAGGACAAAGGTCAACTAAAGGTTAAATTCCTAAAATCATCAATTTTCATCTGAAAAGTAATCAATTTTTAAATAAATTGAACTGAGCTTTGACTAAGATCGTCAGTTTAAATTTGAATAAAATGGCCAACTTGATGTATCCATAGCAACTTGGGGGGGGGGGGGGGTGGTGGATTTTGCAAGTATCGTGCTCTGCATGATGTATTTCTTGTTTTGTTTATTGAAGATGAGCAGTGCTTCTTTAATGGCCCAAAATATTCCTCCCAACTTGTGGGGGGGCCTGATAATGTTTTTCATCCAAGTCTTTCATGAACCTGATTTTTCCACCTGATGAGGACGATTGGGGCAGGAATTTGAAATTTGGCCAGTTTATAACCACCTTTAGAGGCCATTTTTCCCCGCAAAGCGGGGTTTGGCCTTTTTCGGGGACCGTGGTTGTTGTTGTTTTTGTTGGTCCCCTTTTTGAAACAATGTTTTACGGCCGGATGCCCTTCCTGCCGCCAACCCTGTTTGTAGCCTTTTACGACAAACAGGGAATTTACCAGTGAACTGGTACTCAATTAGCTGACCTCGGAAGGATGACAGGCTGAGTCAACCCCCCTGGCGTTAATTCAGCGATCGACCGGGATTCGAACCCAGGATCCTTGGATCCTAAGCCGGCACCCTAGCCGCTAGCCCAACACCAGGGTTAAAAAGTTGGCCAGTTTGTTGATGATCATTAATCTACTCTTCGCAAAAGGGACTGTGGGATTGTTAACTTTCACCAACGGCCAGTGCTAGCAAATGGGTGACCTGGCCCCGAAAACTCCTTCGGTAGCACTCTATCTTCTAATGGTACTTATCTAATCAGATCAGGAGCTCGTCATCGGCCTTTAAGCGCAATGTCTCACCAGGACGGCACAAACATTGATACCCTGCTCAGCCTGCGAAACACCAGGGTGACCGTTTTTACCTGTGCGCATACCTACAAGTTATCATGCCAACCCTTGTTTGCTTTGTTGTTGACTAATCAATACTTATTTAATTTCCTTATGTTACATGGAATGATTACACAATAACTTAAAAAACAACAATACATTCCTTATGAAGCCGATGTGAATGAAACACACAGGCACATCAGTTCAAATTAAAAATGCTTGAAAACTCCCCCCCTTGTCCCCCCCCCCCCCCACCCCCTTTCCCTAAAATAAAAGTCAGGATAATTTGAAAATCAAGGTAGGTAGTCAATGGTAGTCTCCTCATTCTTACATATAATGTGTTCGGAAGCTTATTAAACATATGATTGAGAAAGACTTTAATCAGAGACAATCACGTGTGAAATAAGGTGGCAATTATGAATAACAAGTTCCGCAAGGTCCTTCTGAACACTCGGCTGCAGCTTATTGCAGCACCAAAGGCAGGTTGACATCCCTCTTGACATAACATCACAAGGAAGGAATGCTAATTGAGCATTCCTTCATAATCTTCGAATAACAGCCCGAGATGTCAAACCATTTTTAACAGCACGGAGCTCATTCCCTTTCATTTACAGTCTTGGAATTTGGAAAATGCCCCTCAAGGCAACAACGGCATTCAAGAGCAGGAACAGAGCAAGGGTAACGTTGCACTTGAATGTGCAGCACACGGGCAGACATCTGGCAATCATGGTAGATGCCGACCGCCCGGACTGTGCCACGATGAATGCCCGACAGGTTGGCCAGGTTAAGAAGTTGTAAAAGAAAGTAACAGCAACACAAAATTTACCATGCCGGTACTCTCTATTGTTTACGCAATTTCATTTCATACGTTACGAGCACATAACTCCCCTCCCCCCTCCCAGCATAGTGAGACTCACACACAAACACACGCACACTAACATCTCACCATCTCTTGTCTTACCCCATCCAAAACCTTGATCTTTTCTACCCCCGTTAATTCACCCCAGATCCACTTTTTGGAAATTCCGACTTCTTTCCTGGAGTCCTAGCAATGTCCATGTGTTTTATACCTCTCCCACCCCCCCCCCCCCTTTCCCGTGCCTCCTCCCCCAAGCCCTCTCCCTCCCATAGATCTCCCGATGTCCTTGCTCTCAAATGTTGTACTTGTGTGCTTCCCCCTCTCCCCATCTTGTCTCCCGCTCCCTTTATCTTATGTTTTATGTGTCAGTTTGTCTTTTTGTGATTAATGTTAGGTCTTACACGAGCCTCGATCTTGTATCGACCGGGATTCGAACCCTGGATCCTCGGATCCCAAGCTGGCACCTTAACCGCGAAGCCAACACCAGGCTTATCCTCTCTAACGATGTTCTAATCAATTGCACCTGAATTGGTGCACCTGATTCTAATTTTAGGTATTTGAAGTAGTGATAAATGTAGGGGTGCACTTACTTTTTCTACATGCGAAATTTGCATTTATGTTTATTTAAATTATACAATTGACTAAAAAATGTAAATGTTTCATGATATTTGTTATGTTATATCACCTTTATCTGTCAATATTGTTGAAATGAAGATCAAATAGCTGTATGTTGAAATATGTTGAAAAAGTCAAAACTTTACATGGGGTGTACTTACTTTTTCACGTGACTGTATGTGCTGGAATTGCCTCGCTGGTGACCACGTGGTCTGGTGTGCGCGGCTCGCAGTTCAATACCCGATCCGGACGTGTAGCCTGGATGAGGTAAGGTCCCAAGGACGAACCGCCGCCTCGACGTTTGCACGGACGAACTTCAGCACAGGTAGATGAACTTCAGCGCAGGTAGATGAACTTCAGTGCAGGTTGGACAAGCTTGCAGGTCAGCCGGATGGCGCAAGAGATCGGCGCAGAAGCGATGGGTGTCGACCAAGAATACAAAGGCCAAACACGTGTCGTGGGAGATACGAAAAAGCAAGCGAGGTCTCGTCATGGGCGTGTCGCAAAGGGCAAGAGCTCAGGTGTGCCCTCGCGAATTACAAAAAGCAAGAGTCGGTCGTCAACGTGGCGAGGTGAAATCCAAGAGCACTTAGAGATGTGGTCCTGCGCGCTGCGAAATCCAAAAGCAAAGAAAATGAAATTGCGATCCGCGTGGGCTTTTACCAGATCCGCCCACGCATGCAAAAATGTTCCACAGCCTCACATTGGCTGAGGCTTGTCACATCACGGCGACGGGTTCCCGCCTCACCATTGGTCACCTGGGCCGTGCTTTTGGCCACGCCTTCCTGCTCATAGTAATGGCTTCCCTTAACCAAACGGAGGTTTGACATCCTGCCTAACTTCAACACATATTGGTCTTGATTACTACACAATGGGAAAGGGCTAATCTTTACATTCAATAAGACATATCTAACTACTGCAGGCTACATGTTGTCGTGCAACAAACTATAGGGGGTTTGCCTTTATGGCACAACCACAACACTACCCCCTCCTCTCACTGAGACTCGACCCGAGTCGTCCACATGGAGCGGCTGTGGTGAGCTGGCATTCAATTAATATTACTATTAGTGTGACACGTAGATGTGATTCCCCTAACATTTTAAACTCTAATCCCAATGTGTGTAACATTTTTAAAATTATATATATATATATTTTTTAACGTATAAATGTACATTTTTAAACTAAATATGTCCCTCCTAATGCGTTGAGAAACTACCTAACAGATTCACACCCACAACCTTATACTGTTAACGTATTGCCAGAATTTTGAAACTAAACACATAACCGGTGGGCAACATTTTTACATTTTACACTATACACAATTTATTTTTTTTAAACTATGACCCAGGACCTGGACTGGAGGAATAAAACTTGGAGAATTTGTTGCTGGAGTCATCTTCTTCTTGCTGGAGTCATCTTCTGGCTTCTTGCCTTGGTAGGCGGGCTAACAAAACTGGCTGGCCCTGACCGGCATACAGGCCATTTCAAGATCAGGGCCATCTAAATCTTCACCATTGCACACATGGATCACTTTTTTATTCACGAGCAGGGCTACTTGAAACGTGGTCCAAATGTGTGGTGCCAATGCCACCCAACAGGTGATCCATGTGTGGCGTCAGTGCCACCTAACAGGTGATCCATGTGTGGCGTCAGTGCCACCCAACAGGTGGTCCATATGCAGCAAGATGATGAGGCAGGCAAAAGGTGAAACCATGGAGATGGGTGTGGCCACAGAGCCAGTGGTCCATAATATGATGGATGGGATGATGGGAGTGATTGTGGATGGCAGCAAGATGCTGCGACGGCAAGGTAAGTCCTCTTGATGGTCCTGGATCGGGAAGGAAGAGAAGACGCAACGAGCAACAAAGGAAAGGACACGGTGGCACATGCAAAACACAGGTATGGCAAGCGGGTGAGAGGAACGCCAGCAGAGTGAACTAGAGCCTGCCCCTACCCGTTCGTGCCCCCCACCGTTAACTACACTACCCTAGCCTCCTTGTATTTACAATTCGTCTCTACGTCTTGTCGCCCACGTCCCCTCTTTATTCCAAATTCGTCCCCAACTCCCCCCAGGTTCTCCCAGGAAGGAAAGGCGGAATGAACACAATGTTTCGTACTCACGTCGTGATGCAACTTACCAATCAAACATTGAGTCCCGTGGTGCGAAATCCATCCCCTTGTGGATGGTTGTGGATGGTGCGAAGGGTTCTTCACAAAATCCTAACTACACTAACATCATTACACATTTTAATCTCCCCAGGTTTGTACCCTGCCAATCGGCCTTCTTTAAACTATGTGGTTCTAAGAACCCGAATTCCCATTGCCCACACTGTGGTGCCCCTCTGAATCTGGGTCTAACCCCAACAATTTTCTATTTGTGCCCTTGCACAATTTCGGGGCTGGGTCGTGTGGCTCTGCCAGCAGGTCTACCTCCCTGCACCCCTCCGTTCACTGGAGCTGCCTCCCGAGCTTGCCTGCTCCTCACTCTAACCTACCTGGGGAAGGCCCTCCCTGGTGCTTACCTCCTGATGCCCACCTTGGCATTGGGCAACCCTGGTCCTTTCCCTGGATCCTCGGGCCCCACTCACACTAACCTAATTGGCTCCCTGAGGTACCTGCAGCCTTAACTGGCCGACGAGCTACCAGTGACGGAGTGTCCCAATAACTATTACGACTAATAAGCCACACGCCCAGCCATTCCACCCACCTCATGCACCTCACCAAAAAAAAAAACTATTTCCACAATCAGCACCACAGGTATCAATATCCATGCAATTTACCTGCAACCTCTATCTACCTTTAAACTACCCCGCCGGTCTCCGTGAATGGGTTCCACTCCCCCCATTCAATCTTTCGCACCATGCATTCCACACCATGCATTCCACACCATTTATTCTCACACCACTATTTCCACACCACAACTCCATTTATTCTCATACACACAGCATCATCGATCTAACTGATTTCCCCTATAACTCGTGCTTCCCCGTCGTCCCTTTACACGACGCACACCCTTTGTTAACAACCAGCTAAACTCTCTACGTCCCCACTATAGTTCATGGTCACTACTTAAATCTTGTCCCAATGTTCTCTCTAGATCCTTATTCATTATCCTAGCCCTCCCTCAGCTTGTGCTTCAGTGCCCCCATGGAGCAACCATTGCTGGCCCCTCCATGGGCCCAGCAATGCTATCCCCTCCATGGGCCCAGAAATGCTATCCCCCTAAACTAGTGCTCATGGGCCCCCCATCGTGGGGAATGGTCACACCAACATACCCCCACGTGGGAGGTACAATACTCCCCCCCAGTCCTCTAAACGACGAGCCCCTCCCTGTGGAGGTACCTGGTCGCGCCTCGGCCTCTAAGAGCCAGAGCGATCCATGAAGGTGCTTGGTCGCCTGTTTGGGTTTCTATCTGGCCGGCATAGACGATCCGAGGGGGGGGGGGGGGAGGGTGTTGGTGGTCCCAGGTGCCGGGGTCCATCCCTGCGCGGGGCCCTGCTGTCCCATGCACGATGACCCAACCGGCCACGGTTACAAAACCTCACCTGGTAAGGTGCGTGCCTTCGACAATCCGAATTACCCCTCGAACCTCGCTGATCGCTCTTGCCGTGGTACGGCGCCAACAGTACCGTGCGGGTGCCGGAGGTACAAATCCCGCACGCCGGTCCTTGCGAGACCGACGCAGCACCGATTCCCTCTGGTCCCCACGGCGCACCACTCATCGTGGGCTTGCGTACTCTACCCGTCTCACGAAGCACTACCCCGGTCGGCGTCGATGCCTGAGCCGCATCATCATATCTCGCCACCCACTCCGTACTCGCACACACCTGTGCGCACACTCTCTCCACACACTCCGTACTCACACACACCGGTGAGCACACTCTCTCCACACACTCCGCACTCACACACACCGGTGCGCACACTTTCTCCACACACTCCGTATCCGCACACACCGGCGCACCCACACCTTTCACACACTCCGTCTCAGTCGCATCCCTCACAATGGGCCCTTCACGAACTCCCGGGTCTGGCCTTTCTCCCAAGCCAGCCGAATACCCCATCGATGGTGTCCATCCGAGTACTCATTTTATCCATTCCATCACCCATTTTATCCATCCGATCACCCATTCGATCATACATTTTTTTCATTTTACATCTTGACTCTTCCATATATGCTGTGAATTCAGTCATGAAGACATTCATGTTAAACCCAGCTTGCACAGCGGCACTGAGTTGTGTCCTGAATACATCCATGTTAACCCCCGCTTGCACAGCGGGTTCGGCCTTGGCCGCTGGCCCCGCGTGCGAAGCGCCACCATTGTCCCCACTCCCTGCCATGCTGTGATTAACCCCAAGTTCAATCTGGTCGCCTGTGTCCTGGGCCATTAATTCCTCATTCTTTACATTTTCTATACCCACCGGAACCTGCTCGTTTTGACTAGCCATCATCCGAATTTAATTTGTTTTAAACTAAATTTCCACTCGCTCGTAATTTCGCAGTACGTGAAACGCACTCCAGGTCCAATCCCACTCCCGGACACCAATTTTTTGTGAGGGTTCAAAAATCCCCCTCCTTCACAACAATTTTGTTGCGTGATTCCCCTTGGTTAATACCAGAAAATCACGAATACCTTCAAGGTGCACACGTGACCAAAGACGGCGGTCGAAATTCTCGCTTTCACACACCTTATTCAATTGCATGCCAAGCGGATTTGCAATGTGGGGAAAGCGGCGTTACCTCACAAGATTTATGGACCTGAATCTAGCCAAATTCGGTCTCGGATGATGCTGGGCCAATGGAGAAAGGATGTACCAAACAGGTTGGAAAGTAACCAAATGCACAGCCTTTTATTTAGAAGGCACAGAGAATAGACAAAAGATACAGCTTATTAATTCTTACCTAATAATAACCACGACTTGGCGAGTTCACACTCACTCTCACACAGGGGACAAGCGTTACGCCTAGGTCCCCCGTCGTTGAAGTGATGTGAGTTGACAAAGTGGAAGACGCAAGGCGGCCATCTTGGATTTTGACATGGCGACCCAATTTTCAATAGCGTTCTCCCTTATGCGTAGGTACACCCACACACCAGATTAGAAGTTAGTAGTTCGTTTATTTTTCAAGATATTTCGCTCACAAGGTTCAGACATATATATATATATATATATATGGTGGCGGCCATCTTGGATTTGACGTGGCGACACAATTTTCAACAGCTTTCTTCCTTATGCCTGGATACACCCACACACCAGATTAGAAGTTGGTACTTCGCTTATTTTTCAAGATAATCCGCTCACAAGGTTAAGACAAACATGGCGTCGGCCATCTTGGATTTTGACGTGGCGACCCAATTTTCAATAGCGTTCTTCCTTATGCATAGATACACCCACTCACCGGATTAGAAGTTAGTAATTCGTTTATTTTTCAAGATATTTCGCTCACAATGTTCAGACAAATATATGGTGGTGGCCATCTTGGATTTTGACGTGGCGACCCAATTTTCAATAGCGTTCTTCCTCATGCCTAGATACACCCACACACCAGATTAGAAGTTGGTACTTCGCTTATTTTTCAAGATATTCCGCTCACAAGGTTCAGACATACATGGCATCAGACGTACATGGCGGCGGCCATCTTGGATTTTGACGTGGGTTGCACCCACACACCAAATTAGAATTCGGTCCTTCACTTACGCATGCATGCACGCACGCACGCACGCATGCACGGACACACGCACACATGTACGGAGGGGAAAACCATAGTCCCCTTTTCGCTCCGCGGTGCGACTGGGGACAAAAAGACACTGGTTATTGCCGTACCGATGTACGTGCTGGAATTGCCTCGCTGGTGACCACGTGGTCTGGTGTGCGTGGCTCGCAGTTCAATACCCGATCCGGACATGCAGCCTGGATGAGGTAAGGTCCGAAGGAAGAACCGCCGCCTCGAAGTTGGCACGGACTAACTTCGGCACAGGTAGATGAACTTCAGCACAGGTAAATGAACTTCAGCACAGGTAGAGGAACTTCAGCGCAGGTAAATGAACTTCATCGCAGGTCGATGAACTTCAGCGCAGGTAGATCAACCAGCGCAGGTTGGACAAGCTTGCAGGTTAGCCGGATGGCGCAAGAGATCGGCGCAGAAGCGATGGGTGTCGACCAAGAACACAAAGGCCAAACACGTGTCGTGGGAGATACGAAAAAGCAAGCGAGGTCTCGGCGTGGGGATTGCGAAAATGGCAAGAGCTCAGGTGTGCCCTCGTGAAGTTCAAAAAGCAAGAGAAGGGCGTCAATGTGGCGAGGCGAAATCCAGGAGCACTAAGAGATGTCGTCCTTTGCGCTGCGAAATCCAAAGCAAAGAGAATGAAATTGCGATTTGCGTGGGCTTTTACCAGATCCGCCCACGCATGCAAAAATGTTCCACAGCCCTCCATTGGCTGAGGCTTGTCGCATCATGGCGACGGGTTCCCGGCTCGCCATTGGTCACCTGGGCCGTGCTTTTGGCCACGCCTTCCTGCTCATCGTAATGGCTTCCCTTAACCACAGGAGGTTTGACATCCTGCTTAACTTCAACGCATATTGGTCTTGATTACGACACAATGGGAAAGGGCTGATCTTTATATTCAATAAGACATATCTATCTACTGCAGGCTACATGTTGTCGTGCAACGAACTATAGGGGGTTTGCCTTTATGGCACAACGGCAACAATCTATATATTATATATATATATATATATAATATATATATATATATATATATATATATATATATATATATATATATATATATATATATATATATATATATATATATATATATATATATATATTGTTACGTGCGCCTCCCCGACCCCCTGGTCATGACGTACCTCCGAGCCCCGAGAGGAGCCACAGCAGAAAAATATGTTATTCTGTGTCAGAAATCAATAGTGAAACCACACCAATGATTATCAACAAACAAATATTGTATTAAAAATCACACAAGATTAACGGTTCAACAAATAGCAAACAAAGTACACTCAATACATCTTATGATGGTACCATCAACTAGCATAGGATAACTCACGGAGTTCCAGGTGAGTGGAAAAACCTTCCCCAATGTCTCTATATACCCGTCCTCAAGACGAAGTTGACTCGCTCCAGCGATCGCTAGAACAATGTCCAATCGAGACCAGAATCACGTGCGGATGGCAAGGGCAGTCGCACCGCCGAAGCAGCTCTCAGGCTGTGTGTTTTTGCATGAATCGCAATCGTCGTCGAAACGACGCAAAAAGTCACGTGGTCCAAAACCAAAGGCAAACTCGCGGCGGAATGGGAAATCCCAAAGGCTCCCTCCAGATATGAACATTCACTGTTCAGCAGGCAAACCGCAACTTAATCTCCAAACTCAGCGTTGCGCACACACATCCCCGACAGACGACAGGATGGTGAAAAAACTGACGCTTAGCCAAGACCTTTTGATGAACAAAGCGCAATGGTCAAAATGGCCAACGGCTCTTACTTGAGTCGACACGACCCGGCGAGGATTCTTCGGAATCGCAATGCCCAATCCTGACCACGCAGGTTTTTCAATTCCCCAGCGATAACACCTATCACAGGAACTCCTTCCAAGGAAACTCAAAGTTCACTCGCGACTTTCGTTCGACAACGCTCGCTACTGAGCTGGAAGCTACTCGCTTCTTGTCCGACTTCACTCGCCTCGCCCCCGCCTTCTTCTTCTTCCTCGTCTTCCGGCTCCCGATCCGGCTTCCTGTCTCTTTTTAACATTTTTTTTTTTTAAACATTTCATGCTTTTATGCTTTAACTTTAACTTTAACCAGTTAACTTTAACTTTAACTTTAACTTTAACTTTAACATTTAAAATAAATTTTTTAACTTTAACTTTAACCAGCTTTAACATTTTCATGTAACATTAACGCTTTTATCCTTTGCAAGCAGTTCATGAACATAACAAGTCAAGTGAATCCACTTGGATTCCGCCCAGGTTGGCACATGGAAATTATGATGTAGCATAATTATCATCTCGGGTCAAGATTTGAAATTATGCCATGGTTTTTGTAAAATTGCTACTAGTATTCACATTATGTACTTTCACCAAAACATACATCATCATAGAAACATACATAGAATTTGGGTCCTCTGGGTCATTTGGGTCCTCTGGGTCATTTGGGTCCTCTGGGTCATTTGGGTCCTCTGGGTCATTTGGGTCCTCTGGGTCATTTGGGTCATTTGGGTCCTCTGGGTCATTTGGGTCCTCTGGGTCATTTGGGTCC